>NC_142956.1:11652893-11660393 GCF_046866305.1 Octopus bimaculoides
TATATTTATATATATATATACGGCGCAGGAGTTGTTGTGTGGTAAGTAGCTTGCTTACCAACCACATGGTTCTGGGTTCAGTCCCACTGCGTGGCACCTTGGCTAAGTGTCTTCTACTATAGCCTTCTGAGGGACCAAATCCTTGTGAGTGTATTTGGTAGTCGGAAACTGAAAGAAGCCCGTCGTATATATGTAGTGTATGTATGTATGTATGTATGTTTGTGGTGTGTGTTTGTGTTTGTCCCCCCAACACCAACATCGCTTGACAACGCTGGTGTGTTTATGTCCCCATAACTTAGCGGTTTGGCACAAGAAACCGATAGAATAAGTACTAGGCTTACAAAGAATAAGTCTTGGGGTCGAATTTGCTCCGCACACACACACATACACACACACATATCAGGCACATGCCTATAAGTTAATTACTTAGGGTCGGCAGGTGTGCGACTGTGTTAGAGGCAGATTTACTTCTACCTTTATAGCGCTGTAAAGAAAACGTTGTTGTAGGAATGTGCGCAGCACGTGTACTACAGCAGAATTATGCTACGCATAATACTGAGAGTGAAAAGCAGGGGACGAATTATGCCTACCTAATTATAAAAAAAAAATTATTAAATATTTTCCATTTTATGTATAGTAATCAGAGTAACCCGAGGCTGTAGTACAAGGACACTAGTACAAGACACTAGTACAAGACAAGAAACTAGTACAAGACACGCTGTGGGACTGAACCGGGAACCATGTGATTAGGAAGCAATCTACTTACCATAGAGCCACTCCTGATACCCCCCCCCCCCACATATATATAAATTATTAATAGGGGGAATTCACAAAAAAAAAAAAACAAAAGACGAAGACAGGTGGTGTAGAAAACAAACAGATGTATTAGTATAACGCTGGGGAAGTGAAAATGTCTTTAATGTTCGAGCCTTACGCTCTTCCGCAGAAAGAAACAAGGAGAGAAAAAGAATGTGTGTAGTGGTCAGCGATCCTGTCTCCTCTCATCACCTACGAACTTTCTACGAACTTTCTAGCTTTCTACACTTCTACGGATTCTCTAACGGACTTTCTACACTTCAGCTGCACCTCTTCTGCCTATGGATTACTCTGGACTTTTTTCTCCTATAGTTTCAGCTCAGAGCTGCGGCCATGCTGATGCACCACCGTTTTGTTGAAAAATTATTAATAGCAAAGGTAAGACAACAAAAGAATGAAAGAAAGCTCGATATGTAAATAGAGAAATTTATCTGTAAATATATGTGACAATTATTCGGTTGCCATAATAAGACTCCGAGTTTTCGGATGTCGGGGCGGAAACTTGCTCCAGCATCTCGTAAGTTATCGAGCCAATCAAAATAATTTTGATTGCTTCGATAACTGACAGATGCCGGTGCAGGTTTCCGCCCCGACATCCGAACCTCGGAGTCTTATTATGGCAACCGAATAATTGTCACATATATATATATATATATATATATACTCCAGAGAAGTTAGGGGTTGAGGATTCAGCCCACTAAGGGATAGATAGTATCTATCCAATATACTGCTGGGAGGGTACCCAATTATTGTTACACTAGTGTTATACCAAGTGCAACACACGTCTTATGTATTTGTTTTGCAAGATTCCTGATGTGAAATCGTGTGTTGGAGCAGATATTATTATATTTATTGTATTTCCAGGTGGCCATTTTTTTCCAAAATAAACACACGCACTATATATTTGTTCTTCACTCGTTTATTACTGTTCTCATTCCAACTCATGTCCATTGTCCAGAAATCATTCGTCACACATCTGTGACCTCTTCAGCGATACTTTCCGTCCTCGTGTGTGCTCCTGCTCCGCTTATCCGTTCTGTTCTATGATGTGTACCCTTTTATTTATTAGTGGTCCTATTTTAATGTATATAGCTGAAGTTAAGAACGAATATAGTGTGTATATTCTATTTGGCAAAAAAAACAAAAATGGCCGTCCCGAAATATAACAATATGTGTGTGTGGTGTGCACGCGCGGATGTGGATGTTTGCGTACATTAGGAGGACGAATATGATGTATACAGACATATAACCTATATGTGCACCTTCATACATATAATGTGTGTGTGAGTTTGTTTGTGTGTATGTATGTATATGTAGTCGTGTCTGAAGAATATTCTTGAATGATCTTCGTCGAAACCGATGGTAATCCACGATTTATACATGTGTATGTATCTATGCAAGCGCGCGTGTATGTCTGTTTGTGTTAGTGTGTGAATATGTGTGTGTGTGTGTGTGTGTGTGTTGGTGTGTGTGTGTTTGCTTCTGTTTATTGCTGTAATATGGACGAGAACGTAAAGAAGAAAAACACGAAAAACAAGAAAACAAACATTAAAAAAATTGTGTGACATAAAATGGCATGATTTGTACAATAACCACATGGACGTTCAACGTTGAAGACATAGTAGCCAACACCGCCCTCAACCATACCACCCCGACATCTTGATATAAATAATGACAATAAAAAGAACAAAGAAAAAGTAAAAACAACAAAAAAACAAGCGGAAAAGAAACGTAAAAAAATCGTTTAGAAAACGTTCATAGCTACCCTTAAACAAACAGACGAAGCTGTCACGGTTGGCTGCGTCTTGAGGTGGGCTGACCTGAGCATAAACAACAACAACAACAACAATGATGGTAATGAATAACAACAATAACAACAACAGCATTCTTGTAGAAAAAAAATCTTTTAATCAATGTATAGGAATGCAGTAATTATCTGCTGCAAAGGAAGATTTAAAAGACTTTCCTGAAAAAAATGAAAAGCGAGTGTTCTGCGATGATCACATGACGTAGTTAAATTAATTTTTTTTTAATTAGATGTCATTTACAGGTCATTTGAGCAAAGGCCTTGCGCTGCTGTAGTTTGATGTGGTTTCGTAACGCACACACTTTAGTCGATGTTGGGTAAATGGGTGAGCCGTGAATGTATATCATAGTGCTACGCGTGTGTGTATGCGTATGTATGTCTGTGTGCGTGTGTGTGTGTGTGTGTGTATGTGTGCGTGTGCGTGCGCATGAGTGTGTGCGCGTGTGTATGTATGTTTTTGTATAAAACATACTTATGTGTTTGCATGTCTGTTTGTTATATATATATATATATATATATATAATATATATACATATATATATGTATATATATATATATATATATACTTGTGCGTGTATCTTTGTACGTATATATGTGCGCATCCAAGTGTTCATACGTATGTGTGTGTAGCTTTATACCTGTGTATGTGTATGGAGGTTGTGTGTAAATATGTAGTTGGGTGTTTATGCGTATATGTATTGGCATATATCTATGTGAGTGTATATATGCTTGTGCGTGTATCTCTTTGCACATATTATGTGTTGTGTGTATTTTTATGCTCAGTTATAATAAAAACAATTTTATATTAATCTGATGGATTACTCTATACTTTTGTAGAGTACAGATTTACTATTTTTAAACAAGAATGCTTTTGACAGTGACTGCCGAAACTTCGAATTCACCGACAACAATATTCTTGTTTAAGAATAATATACATATCTTTTATATTTTATTCCTTTCAGGCATTAGACTGCGGCCATTACTGGGGCACCGCCTTGAAGAATTTTAATCAAACACTCCTGCACCGTTCTTATTTTTTAACGCCTCGTACTTACTTTATCTGTAACTTTTGCCGAACCGCTAATTCACGGAGAAGTTAACACACCAACACCGGTTGTCAAGCGGGTGTTGGGGGACAAATACTGACACAAAACTCATTCTTTTATTTTTTTTATCTCTTATGTTTCAGCCTTTAGGCTAGGGTCATGCTGGGCCACTGCCAGTGTAATCACCTTTTAATTGGTCAATTCTATGTGGATGGCTTTTGGTGAAGGAGGGAGTTCAACACTGCTGCCCTCTTTTGAGTTTCCTGACTTGATATTGGTTCATCTGTGACCTTGGATAGCAAGAGGTCAAGTTATTTCTTGAAAGCATCTACTCTCGCTCTATGAAGATCCCTGAGATATTTTGGCAAGGCGCTAAATTGCTGTGGGGCCTAGAATCCCAAACTATTACAGTGCATGTTCCTCATTCTAAATGCGATGGCTGGGACCCTTAGAACAGTGCAGTAACATCCAGTTCGGGGTCTGGTGTAATTCTCAATTCCAAAGTTTGGTTACAGCCCCTCCAGTATCTTACAAAACATATATCACTGCATACCTCTCCTGTCTTCGCTCCAGGATGTAGAGCCGTAGCTCTTTCAGTCTCTCCCAGTAGCTCAGCGGTTTCATTATGCAATCATTCTTGTGTAACATCGCTGAACCGCCTCAAGTTCCGCTATTAACCCGACATGGTATGGTGACCACAGTTGGAGCAGTAGTCCAGACGGATGAGGACAAATGCCCTCCATAGGACCAGTATAGTTTCTTAAGGTTCTCAATGCATCAGGCCATTCGCCTGCATAGAGCCACCATCTTGGTGACATGCGTGTGAAACAAGGCATCATTGTTCATATCAATCCCAAGATCACGCACCATATGTGATTCTAGGATTTCCGCTTCTTTAGGTCCAAAGTATCGCTGTTACAACTTCTGAGCGCCAATTAGCTGGTAGTGAAGGGCTTGGAATTTGCCTGCATTAAATTGCATGTTGTCGTCCTCGGCCCATTTATATATGGCATCGAGGTCTTTCTGAAGAAGATTAGCATCAGAAGGTTCCTTGAATACTTGTGTCGTCGGCATAGCTAGCGAGTGTGGCTGTTTGTGTAACTGATGGCATATCTGAAAGAGCCACCATGAATAACAGCAGCCCCGGCTTGTGTCTTTTTAGAAGTCATGCAATCACTCTCCGATTTCCCTGTTATGCCGAGCCTCCGCAGTTTGTGACGTCTTCATCCGATGACGAACTTTATCAAAGGCGTTTGCAAAGTGGAGACATATCACATCCACGATTGAGCGATTCATGAATTGCTTCAACACCCAGTCATAGTGCTGCAAAAGCTGTGTAAGGCAGCTTCTTCCTGGGCGAAAGCCATGCTGGATGACAAGAAGTAAGGCATTATCTTCAAGGAACGCAATCAGTTTCTTCTTGACAAATGGTTCCATGACTTTGCTGACATGGGAGGTTAGAGAGACAGGTCCATACGCATTACAATTACAGTTATATATATATATATACTAGCTTAAAGCCGCACTCCATGGGGTGGGCTAATTGGGCCAGCAGCCCCAAAACTAAAGAATGCTAAATAGCATGACTATAATATGTCTATAATGACTATATGCCCCGGTGGTGTTTGATCAGAGGTTAGGGATAGATGAGAATATATTCTGTAATGCAATCATTCTATTGTTCCAACTGTTGGCCAATTTGTCCCAAAGTTCTCATTTCGACATAATATTAACGAAGCGAATGTCACTTATCTTCCCCTTCATCTCTGACGTCATCTGACAAATGCCAACCAAGATGGCGTGAATCAGCCAAACTTTGCCTGCTAGAAATGGCAACCCGAATGCTTTTAAATCAGATCCCAATGTTGGATATTCAAGAACCAAATGAAGGCCAGATTTTCAATCCTGTGATGATCCTGATTCCAAAAAGGTATAATATGTCTATGTAGAGTAAATGTAGTCTGAGATACAGAGGTCCCGGACAGACAGAATTTCGCGTTTATTAATATACTGACTAGTACTGCCCACATCCTTAGAAAAACCCTATCAATTTAAATGTCTGTGTTGTATAATATGAAGATATTCTGCTACTGGCCCTGCCATTTGCACTCGCCAAGCTTTCAGTCTCTTATCTTTCACTCGCCCTGGGACGCTGGGTGTGTCTCAGCAAGTGATTGTAACAAACATGCAGATTAAAATTAAATAATAATGATAATAATAATAACAACAATAACAATAATAATAATAATAATAATATTTAAAAAAAGGATTGACGTAACTCTTCACGAAGGTAAATAGTCAAAACGAAGAGCGCGATTTTAGATGTTTTATTTTTTGAACAACATTTCGACAGAACGTCTGTCTTTCTCAAGTTCAAACCAAAAGGTGATTGAAAATTCAAAATTTCAGAAACCAAACGTATGGTCGCTGATTACTCACGTTCATAGTCTACGTTTGGTTTCTGAAATTTTGAATTTTCAATCACCTTTTGGTTTGAACTTGAGAAAGACAGACGTTCTGTCGAAATGTTGTTCAAAAAATAAAACATCTAAAATCGCACTCTTCGTTTTGACTAATAATAATAATAATAATAATAATAATAAATATAAGATTAAAATTAAATAATAATAATAATAATAATAAATATAAGATTAAAATTAAATAATAATAATAATAATAATAAATATAAGATTAAAATTAAATAATAATAATAATAAATATAAGATTAAAATTAAATAATAATAATAATAAATATAAGATTAAAATTAAATAATAATAATAATAAATATAAGATTAAAATTAAATAATAATAATAATAAATATAAGATTAAAATTAAATAATAATAATAAATATAAGATTAAAATTAAATAATAATAATAATAATAACAATAATAATAAAAGATATAAGATTAAAATTAAATAATGATAATAATAATAAGATATAAGATTAAAATTAAATAATAATAATAATAATAATAAAAGATATAAGATTAAAATTAAATAATAATAATAATAATAATAATAATAAAGAATATAAGAGACGCCATGACAATATAGCAAGGCTTGTCCATTGGACACTTTGCAACAAGTATGGACTTGACAGGGCAAGAAATTGGTACGACCACAAACCCGAAGGCATCATCGAAAATGATAATGCAAAGATCCTATGGGTTTTTATGTTTCAGTGCAACCATGAGATAGAAAATAAGAAACCAGAAATAGTGTTAATTGAGAAAGAAAGCAAACGATGCTGGATCATAGATATAGCATGCCCAGCTGACAACAAGGTATGCGATAAGGAAGAAAGGAAAGTCGATAGATATAACAGGCAGCTGTGGTCGCTGAAAAAGGTGGTAGTAGTAGCAATAATTGTCGGAGCCCTGGGAACAGTGAGTAAAAATCTCGAGAAGTACATGGAACAAATAGGGGTTGCAATAAAGGTGAAGCACTTGCAGAAAATAGCACTGCTTGAGGGTAGGGCGCTTGTCGATGCCATCGCCTTAGGTCTTGGCTGTGAGTTTATTTTTATGGACCCAGGAGACAATAAATGACAAGGTTTGACATTGGTGGGATTGAACTCAGAATGAAGAGTGCCAGAAGAAATACCACAAATTATTTTTTCTGGCGTTTATTATCTTTCGTCATTTATTTGTTTCAGTGATTTGACTGCGGCCATGCTGGGGCACCGTCTAAAAGAGTTTGAATCGAACAAATCAACCTCAGGAGTTATTTTTAAAGTTCAGTACTTAATCTACCGGTCTCATTTGCCAAACCGCTAAGTTATGGGGACGTAATCACCTAGGTGTAGGCGTGGCTGTGTGGTTCCCAAT
>NC_142956.1:11662893-11675393 GCF_046866305.1 Octopus bimaculoides
GATGATGGCGATGATGATGATGAAGATGATGATGATGAAAATAATAGTAGTAGTAGTAGTAGTTGTAGTAGTAGTAGTAGTAGTGGTAATAATAATAATAATCTTAATATTTATAAGAAAACGAAAAAAACAATAATAATAATAATAGCAGTAGTAGTAGTAGTAACGATGATGATGCTGATGACAATAATAATAAATAGTTGATGCAAGGAAACGACAAACAGGACAACAAAAAAGGAATTTTAAAATATTCTTTAGTACTCTCCCACCCTTTTCACTCCCTCCCTCCCACCTTTACTCCCAACCAGCCCCTTGCTCACCCCCTTTTTTCTAGGACAGTAGCGAGAAATGATAGTGGTGGTGGTGGACGGGTATGAGGGGTTTTTTTGTGAGATTTTTTTTTTATGGTCGATGATTTTCGAAAGAGCCTTATGAGAAATCCTTCAGATGTTTCCCTGTTGTGAATGGCATGGACGGAGGGGAAGAGAGGGGAGAGGTCATAGTTTGTTGCTGTAAGCAACCCCTCCTCCCCCAACCCCTCGCCGCCACAGAACCTTATCAGTCCCTACCACTACATGTACATATTAACTCCGTCCCCTGCCCCTGAGATCCCAGATCATGCGTGTAGTTTCTATGTCACGGCCTGACCTGCAAGAAATAGCTGTGAAATCTCCCACAAATCACACCCGAGTGATCTTAGAATTGGTCACTAGAGGATTATAGGATTCTGGGTGCACGGGAAGGGTGCAGATGGAATGTCTTTGATGCAACGCTCCTGTTGCCTTTGAGATGAGCCTGGGGTTAAACATAAAATAAACTTGCGCTCTGCCGGTTACGACGACGAAGCATTCAGTTAATCCGACCAACGGAAGAGTCTCTCATGAAATTAACGTGCAAGTGGCTGAGTACTCCACAGAAACATGAACCCTTAACATAGTTCTCAGGGAGGTTCAGTATGGCACAAAATGTGACAAGGCCGGCCCTTTTGAATTATAGATCCAACTCGTTTATGCCAGCTGAGTGGAGTGGAGCAAAGCGGAATGAAGTCTCTTGCTCAAGGATATTGGCATTCTGTCGGTTATGACGACAGGAGTTACAGCTGATCCGATCAACAGATCAGCCTGCTCATGAAATTAACCTGTAAATGGCTGAGTACTCCACAGATATGCATGCCCTTAACGTAGTTCTTAGGGAGCTACAGCATGATACAGAGTGAGACAAGGCTGGTCCTCTTAAATACAGCTACAATTCATTTTCGCCAGCTGATTGAGCTGAAGCAGCATGAAATAAACTGTCTTGCTCAAGAACACGACACGCAGCCGCTTATCGAACTCGCGACCTTACGCTGATGAGCCAACTACACTAACAACGTGACTGCAAGGAGTTAAAACATACAACAACAATAACAACAGGCTCGACCGGAAGACACCTTACCGTCTACCCACACACCACAGATTCAAACTTTCTTTTTTCCCGACACCCTTGCAAATGGTAGGGAGAACCTTTTTATGAAGAAAAAGAATCAGCTGTTGTTTCTTAGAACATCCCACGACCACCTGGTATCTTCCTCGTTTCTTTGTCAGCCTGTCATGTATTCATGTTTTTCAATATTTTCTCCCCCATAAACACATTTTATGGAATGATGATGCGGAACTAACGATTTTGTTTAGCCCAGGGATGGTCTATCACTGGGCTGTGAACAACAGCAGAAAAGTTATAATCTAAATCATTAACACCGACCAGCACCAAGCGAGTGAGTGTGTGTGTGTGTGTGTGTGCGCGTGTGTGTGTGTGTGTGTGTGTGTGTGTGTGTGTGTAAGAAAAAACTACTGACAGAAAAGCATGCTTTCAAATAAATTATTTCACACAACTTTTATAAATCACTCTGTCGCCGTTATGAAATTCCTAATGCATAAGCACACACATACACACACACACGCACACGCGCACACACACACACACACACACACACACACACACACACACACACACACATACACACTCGGCGTTGACGATATACATTTCCAGAGTCAGAAGGTGTGGTAAATATATACATAAATATATACAATGAGAAAAACGTAAATGAAAGAGATAGTCGAAGGGAGAGAGAGAGAGAGAGAGAGAGAGAGAGAGAGAGAGAGAGAGAGAGAGAGAGAGAGAGGGCACAGATTTTGAAATTTCAAAATAAGCTGAAAATTTTCAAATTTGATGTATTGATGCACTTTTTCATGCTGAGTCCGATTTTGGAATCCCTTTATTGCATAATTCTTTTTTAGTTAGATATTACAGATGTTTAAAGTATGGTAATTTTTACCCAATCAGAAAAGAGAATTTGTGCGTGATAGCTGTGCATCATAAAAGGAAAGTAATCGTCACAAGACGATGTTTTAAGTAGAATGAAAGCCATGCAAGAGAGAAAATGCATTTGCAGGCTGAGGGAAAGAGAGAGGCGGGGGATAAAAAGTAGGGGTAAATATAGAGAGAGGGGAAAGCGTAAAAGAGACAGAACCTGACGGTGATACGGAGAGAGAGAGAGAGAGTGAAAGAGAGAGAGAGAGAGAGAGAGAGAGAGAAAGAGAGATTTGTCAGTCTAAGACTTATTTCTCGTAGCAAATTATATTTCATAATTATTTTTAAGGACGACCTTCTCATTGGAAGGCGGATGTCGAAAATCAAATTCGTTTTTCTCGAGGACACACAGTTCCTGGGCCTTTCGGAGGTGGTGGGGGAACACAAATATATAACACATATATATAACCTCATACACTCACATTCATACACACACACACGTGTGTGTGTGTGCATATATATATACTACCGTCATCTCGGCTTCTTCCTTCTTTGTTATCTATTTAATTAAAGACATACCAGCGAAAACCACGAGTTCCCCATTGTTATTATATCCATTTTCTTCTCCTTTGTATATATATATATATATATATATATATATATATAATAAATCTCTGAACGAGTGGCAAATATACTTCACGTATATATATACGTATATGTATATATATATAGATACATATACACACACATACATACATACATACATACATACATATAACTCTTCGAAACGCCGGTGTTTTAATGGTGACAGCTGAGGAAGGATATGTTCTCTATGTGGCCTGCTTGTTTGTTGTACCTTGTTTACCATTTTGTCCATGTTCTTTTGCCACGTCATGTACCCAGATATGTATCTCTATGTACATGTAGATGAAGGTATGTACATACATGTACATATATATGCATATACTCATATATTGTTTATATATATATATATATATACATATATTTATCATAGCCTGCGGTTATGATAAATAAGTAAGTAGACTGCATACCAGCCGCTTGGTTCTGGGTTCAGTGTCTTCTACTATAGCCTCGGGCTGACCAAAGCCTTGTGAGAAACGGAAAGAAGCCCATCGTATATATATATATATATATATATATATATATATATATATATATGTATGTGTGTGTGTGTTTGTGTGTCTGTGTTTGTCCCCCCACCATCGCTTGACAACCGATGCTGGTGTGTTTAAGTCCACATAACCTAGCGGTTCGGCAAAAGAAAAAGACAGAATAAGTACTAGGCTTACAAAGAATAACTCCTGGGGTCGATTTGTTCGACTAAAGGCGGTGCTCCAGCATGGCCGCAGTCAAATGACTGAAACAAGTAAAAGATTAGAAGAATATGATATATATAAAAGTTAAGTGAATAGAAGGGATAGGGGTGGGGAGCGGGTATAGATTGAACACAGGACACAGCCTGCTTAATAAAAAGGATGTTGTAAATAAACTGACTCAGATAAACAAATGGAAGTTAGGGGTACAGAGGGTCAGGTTTAAGGTCAGGGTGGGAGTACCCTGGGTACGGCGCGGGGCCGGGCCGGGTGGGGGTGTTGTGATATCGGTGGCGGTGGGGAGGCACTAGAGAAAAAGGGTGCCGGTGTAATGGGATGTATTGGAGGGGGGTCGGTTGACGGGTGCCAGAGAGGGAGAAGGTAGGACATTGGGGTGTGAAGGGAGCTAGGGTGTGAGCGAATGGGATGGGGGGGGGGGGGGTCTATCGGCCGATTTTGAGATTTTTAAACAAACCATTACTACCCAGCTGTTGTTTATCTGTCATAGTGGCACCGGTCGGGTGTGTGTGTGTGTGTGTGTGTATATATATATATATGTATATATATACATATATGTACACACACACACACACACACACACACACACACATATATATATACATACATACATACATATATATCTCCATATATATATATATACATACATACATACATATATATCTCCATATATATATATATATATATATATATATATACACATACATACGCACACACAAGCACTAACCTGCGTAGCTACATACACACAAACACAGGTGTGTGTGTGAGGTGTGCGAACATGTGTTTATATGTATGTGTGTATGAGTGTGTATGTGTTTAAAGGTGTGTGTATGTGTATAGCTCTGTATGTGTAGTAATTGCGTGTATAAATGAGAAAATCAGCCTTCATAATCTCGTAGCAGGAATATACACAAATGTTAAAAAAATAGTGTTAGTGTATGTGTATGTGTGTATATATATTTACACACACACATATATACACAGACAGACAGACAGAAAATATGCATAAACACAGACGCACACACATATATATGCATAGACTTTCATATATATATATACAGACTTACACACATATATATACATAGACAGAAAATGAAAATAACATGTATATGTGTACGTGTGTGTATGGTGTGTGTATGGTGTGTGTCGTGTGTTGGGGTGGGGGGGGGGGGAGTACAGTATGAAGTTAACTTGTTTGTTGAAGGAAACATAAACGAAAATTAAATTTTATTACAAGACAATAGTGACATTTGAGAAGCTCTCCTGGGAATTGAACCACACGTAATGTACACACACACACACACACACACACACACACACACACGCATACACACAATGCATATACGCGCATACACACGTGTGTGTGCATATACATACATATATGTATACGCACACACACAATACATATACGCGCATACACACGTGTGTGTGCATATACATACATATATGTGTACGCACACACACAATATATATACGCGCATGCACACGTGTGTGTGCATATACATACATATATGTATACGCACACACATATATAGAGATAGATGGATAGAGCGAGAAGGGAAGAGAGAGAGAGAGAGAGAGAGAGAGAGAGAGAGAGAGAGAGAGAGATAGGCAGTCCTGTCGTTTTCGGGTTCAGTCCTACTGCGTAGTATCTTGGACAAGGGTCTTCTACTATAGCCTGCGACCAACCCTGTGCTCCTTAAATCAATTTGCTAAACGGAAAAGGGGGTTCGTGATGCATCCATTTCCAAGTAAGTTTATCTTCACCTTTTTGATGCGACTCTACTCTATATTGTTTTCATCCTCCATCCTTCTCTAATGCCCTTTTTCTTTCCCTTCCTCATTCCCCGTTTTCTTTCTCTCTCTCTCTCTCTCTTTTTCTCTCCCCTCTTTCTCTTTTTCTCTCTCTCGTTGCTCACACGTGACCATCGTCCATCTTTCTTTTCCTCACGTGACCATCTTTTTTTTTCCTGCACGGATGTTTAAAAGAACGGACATGTTTTTTTCTCTCTCTTCTATCTTTTCTCTTTTAAAAAATGTTTCTCCCCGAGTTCACCATTTCCCTCTCATTTTGGTCTAACATCCCTCCATGTTTGTTTTCGTTCAGTTTGCTTGTATGTCTCCACTGTCATTTATTTTGTTCCCAACTTTGACCCCATAAATCAAAAATTTTATTTTAGAATTTATATGAGTAACGGTCTTTGAAACTCATATTGTCATTGAATGCTCGAAATGAGAAGTAGAGAGACAGCCGACAACGAGGGAAGGGTCCTTTCTCCGTGTTTGCTTGTCCTGTTTTCCATTTTTTGCTTGTTCTTTACGTATTTCGCTCGTATTTCGCTCGTTTGCCTACGTATTTCATGTTATTTGCAACGTTGGTGACATATATAATTATATTATATTATATTATCTATTATTTGTCATATATATATATATATATATATATATATATATATATATATATATATATATATATATATATTTAAAATTATTTAAAATTATAATACAGGGTATCAAGAGATACCACCACGCTGAAAAAATAGCAGTCAAATCCTGACTCCAAAACCACAATAAATGTCCGTGGTATCTCTTGATACCCTGTATTATAATTTTAAATAATTATTACCTTTGATGGTTTTTATTCCCATGCTGACCACTTGATAAGATCGATATTTTAAATATCGATCTTATCCTTATATATATATATATATATATATATAACAATATGATTGAAGTTATACACCGAAGTTCGACAAATTCAATCATATTTTTTTTTATAAATGGAGATTAGATGTTAATATGGTATAAAATAATTATTCAATTCGCTAGACGATCGTTTCGTACAGAAAGACAATAAATTCAGTCTAAGAATCTGAGATGTCAAAGACTACTCATCAGTAAGACAAGAGGAAAAAACAAAAACTTTTGTGTGTACGTGTGTGTGTGTGTACGTGTGTGTGTTTGTATCTGTGTTTGTTCACCCCTGGAAATCGGTACTAGTTTGTTTACGTTCCAGTAACTTACTCGTTCGGCACTAGCGACTGATTGAATAAATACCAGACTTAAAAAAATAAGTACTGGGAGTGACTGAGATATTGTGCCGCATTCCTAACGTGCTTAAGTAGTGGGTCACAAAGCAAGAATCGGCTTCTGGAACCTTTCTCCTAGCATGGATGTTTCGAACAAATGGCGATGCTTTGCGTCTGGTGGAACTATGAGGGGATAATACACTACGAGTCCGTTCTGGACGGTGCAACCGTCAACGCCAGTCTGTACTCCGGAAAAGCTAAGGCGGATGTATGTCATCGTGCGGCAAAAAACAAAGGCAAAGTCGACCTCGGTGGAATATGAACTCAGAATGCAAAGACAGACGAAATACCGCTAAGCCCCGTGTGCTTACGATTCTCTCAGATTGCAACCTTCAAGAGAGAGAGAGAGAGAGAGAGAAAAAAAATCAGAATGAAAAAATTAATTCTTATTTTACCATAAATATTGAAAAAGTATCCTCGGGGTGAACATGTCAAAGTGTGACAAGACTTCCTTGCAAAACTAATATACATACAAACATAATACATACATACATGGATATATACATACATACATACATACATGCATACATATACATATATACATACATGCATGCATACATACATACATGTATGCATACATACATAGATGCATGCATGCATACATAAATATACATACATACATACATAAATGCATAGACAGGAAATCTGAAGGATATCTCACAGGTTCACAAGGAAACAGAAATACCAAAATTACAGAATGTTTCTTTGTGGATGACTTAAGACTTTATGCAAAGAATGTGCATGAGTTTAAAAAGAGCCTTGACCTAGTTACAACATTCTCAAAGGATGTAGGGTTGGAGTTTGGTCAGGATAAATGTTGTTATGTGGTTGTGAAAAGGGGGAAAACTATAAACCAGACTAGTAACATCTCTATCAATGATTTGACTGTTTCACCTGTATCTGATGAGGAATGTTACAGGTATTTAAGGGTGGATGAAAATATATCTTACAATGGCACCCGTAACAAAACACGTGTCACTAAAGAATATTACAGCCGAATAAAGGAAATTTCGGTCTCAGAACTCTCTAGATTCAATAAAACAGTGACCCACAATGTGTTTGCAGTGCCAGTACTCATACCAATATTTGAGCTGCTTGATTGGATGTTCGATGAGATCCAAACCATTGATGTGAAAACCCGAAAAATACTAACAAACACACATAATTTCCACATAAACAGTGACGTAGACCGTCTCTACCTAAAACGAAAACAAGGCAGCAGAGGCTTAACATCGATCCAAAATACCTTTGAATGTCGCATCATATTCGGCAACATCCTTTAACGACTAATTGTCGAAGTGCTTCCCTTGACCAAGTTTGCAAACATGCAGCTGATAACATCATAAGACTTCGAACGCAACTCCTTGAGCAACATTCTTTGTCTGATACATGCCCAAAGAAAACGACACTCCGGCAGACGATAGATTTCAAAGCAAGATATAGAGCACATTTGAGTTCATTTTCAAATGAAAAGTATTGCAACTCCATAACTCTCCCATCCTATGTGCACAACCTTAAGAAGAAAAATAAGAAATACTCTCTTGAACGGTCGATTGTATCGAGAGCCCCTTATTTTAGAGCAAAGATTAGCAAATGTCTATTGTGTATTAGGGAATCCCTCACTATACTTAGGTTGTTTGGGCCGAAAACTTTAAATAAATTCACTGAAGTGATCCCCTTCTGCAATTATAGGTTTTCCTCCACTTTCTTGAAGGTATAGAGAAATAAAAATAAAAATAAGAAATATAAATATAAATAAGATTATTTGTCTGCGTTAGGGTGATTTGAAACCTGGACGATTACATTAGTTACTACAGCCAATTTGAACTTTTATCTTTTTTTTATTATTCATGACGTGGACTAGTCTTTCCCTCTTGACTATATAAGCCTGTCATATAGAGTAATTCGTTTTGCATGTCCTGATGTTTGTTTGTAATTGTTACCCTGAGGTGGGGCTCATCACCGGATTGCACTAAGACGTGTATGGACTACGGTGGTGAACCCTTGAAAAGGCCATAGGTGCTTGTGTGTGTTTTGACCAGTAGTTTTTATGAACTTTTGTAAGTTTGGTGAGCAGAGACGGATTTTACCTGTGGAAGTCTGCTGTTATTACGTGTACCTTGAGGTAAGTACAAGACTTTCTAATATAACTTTCAATAATGTTAAATTATTTAAAAAATTGTCGTTTTAAAGTTTTGTCATCAGATATAGTATTTTAGCCGATGGACTATTATAGTATTTTATTTTACTTCATTTTATCTTCTTCTATTTTGCTTTATTTGTCTATTTTGAATTTTTAATCGCGTAAATTTTATTCGAATTGAAATTATAAAAAGATATATATATTGTGTTATATTTTAAGCTCAAATTTGATTTATTTGTATGTAATTATATATATATATATATATATATATATATATATATATATATATATATATTTTGTGTGTTTTATGTTGTATTTTTATTTTTTTATATATATTTTCTTATGTATTTGTGGACTTTGATGTATTTCTTTATATATGATCGTATATTGAGGGGACTGTTGTATGTTGAGTCGTTGACCCAAATGTAATGCTTTTATTCTGTAACTAATAATTTTATGTGTATATATATATATATATATGTATATATATATATATATATATATATATATATATGCGTTTTTGAAACGTTATGTTGAGGTATTATTTTTAAGTTGGATTTCTTGTAATCTGAAAAACTAGCCTAATGGCAGCATTAATTTCAAAATTGTATATATGCTAATGCAAACATGCAAGTAATCTATTATTTTGAAACATATCAAAATAAATTATTTATACGTGTTTATTAAGCTGTGAAACAATTGTTGTTAAATAAGAATATCCAATGTCAAAATACATTTTATCATAATATATTTCTCTCTTTATTTATAATTTTAAATATATATATATATATATATATATATATATATATATATATATATATATATACATACATACATATATATGCATGTATGTTTTCTTTTATTCTTTTACTTGTTTCAGTCATTTAATTGCGGTCATGCTTGAGCACCGCTTATAGTCGAACAAATCGGCCCTATGACATATTCTTTGTAAGCCTAGTACTTACTCTATCGGTTTTATTTGCCGAACCGCCTAGTTACTGTCGCCTAAACACACCAACATCGGTTTTCAAGCGATGGTGAGGGGGGAAAATAGACATACAAATACATATATATATATATATATATATATATATATATATATATATATACGACAGGTTTCTCTAAGTTTCCACCTACCAAATCCACTCACAAGGCTTTGGTAAACCCGAGGCTATAGTAGAAGACACTTGCCCAAGGTGTCACGCACTGGGACTAAACTTGGAACCATGTGGTTGGAAGCAAGGTACTGACCACACAGCCACTGTTTCAATCATTTGACTACGGCCATCGTTGGGCCCCACTTAAAGAATTTTATTCGAACGAATGGACTCCACTGTTATTGAAAGCCTGGTACTTATTCTATCAGGCTCCTTTTGCCGGACCGGTAAGTTACGATGATGTAAGCACACCAATACCAGTTGTCGAGCAGCGGCAGGTAACAAACACAGACACAAAAGAGCACACACACACATATTCGACAGGCTTCTTTCAGTTTCCATCTACTAAATCCACTCACTAGACTTTGTTGGACCCGGAGCTATAATTGGAGATAAATGTCCAACGTACCATGCAGTGGGACTGAACCCGAAACATGTGGTTCGGAAGCAAACATCTTACCACACAGCCACATAGAGAGAGAGGAGGAAAGTGAGAGAAAGAGAGTGGGAGAGAGAAAGAGAGAGAGAGAGAGAGAGAATTTGATATATATATATATATATATATATATATATGCACACAGATGACTATATTTCTATGTATGTCTTATATATACATATATATATTTGTTTATATATGTCTATATTATATATGTATATATATATACCGTATATAAATAAATATGCACTCGCTCATGCAAACACATATACATACATACATATTCAAAGTAACATATACATACACACACACATACACATATGAACACACATCATGCACATACAAAATACACGTTGTTTAACATGGAAGTAAATAGAAGCATTACTCCCCTCCCCACCCCCACCCCACCCCACCCCACCAGTACCCGTCTACCCCCTCCTTCTCACTCGGTAACCGAACCCGATCCGTTAGGGATCAGACAGCTTATCCAGTGTACGCAGCAAAGGGATACCGTTACTCACGCATGGTTGGCTGTTCCTTTGGGGTTGAGGAGACTCCTAGGAACATTTTTCACATGTGATTCGGGTTTCGCTTCGATGGAAATGTAAAAAACATACGTTTCGCTCTTGTTGTATTTGTTGTTGTTGTTGTCTTTCTTGCTCCTTGTTTTTGTTTTGCTACTTTTTGTAGATAGGAGATAAGTGGTTGTCTGTCTGTGTGTGTGTGTGTGCCTGAGCGTGTATGTATGTCTATATATGCGGTCTTTAAGAGTCTCTATTTTTTCCTATGTGTAGGGGTGAAGCTTTCTCTTGAGTGCTTTCATAAATGTAGGTTCTTTTTTTTTTTAAGTGTTCATGTATGTATGTGAGAGTAGGTATAATCATGTGTGTGTGTGTGTGTGTGTGTGTGTGTGTGTGTGTGTGTGGCTACTTTTCACGATTGTGCTCCAGCCTGATCACAACAGCAAGGCTGAAACGTTTAAAAGATTATATATATATATACATATATATATATATATATATATATATATATATATATATATATAAATATATACATTCATATATTTATATATTTAAAGACATGTATTTCTATACATGTATATATATGTATATATATATATATATATAAATGTATGTATATATATGTATATATATATATATATAAATGTATGTATATATATGTATATATATATATATATAAATGTATGTATATATATGTATATATATATATATATAAATGTATGTATATATATGTATATATATATATATATAAATGTATGTATATATATATGTGTATATATATATATGTATGTGTGTATATATGTGTATGTATGTATGTATATATATGTATGTGTATGTATGTATATATATGTATGTGTATGTATGTATATATATGTATGTGTATGTATGTATATATGTATGTGTATGTATGTATATATATGTATGTGTATGTATGTATATATATGTATGTGTATGTATGTATATATATGTATGTGTATGTATGTATATATATGTATGTGTATGTATGTATATATATGTATGTGTATGTATGTATATATATGTATGTGTATGTATGTATATATATGTATGTGTATGTATGTATATATATGTATGTGTATGTATGTATATATATGTATGTGTATGTATGTATATATATGTATGTGTATGTATGTATATATATGTATGTGTATGTATGTATATATATGTATGTGTATGTATGTATATATATGTATGTGTATGTATGTATATATATGTATGTATATATATATGTATGTATATATATGTATGTATATATATATGTATGTATATATATGTATATATATGTACTTGTATATATATATATATATATGTACATGTATATGTATACATGTATATATGTATGTGTGTGTATACACACACACACACTTATATGGTGATTGCTCCATCTCCACAGATGGTTTTCATATCCTTGTGTTACTTCGTTGTCAATGGCATTTCTGACTTTCCGCCCATGACCTCTCAGATGACTATTCAAACCCGTTGCAGATCTGCATGG
>NC_142956.1:11677893-11682893 GCF_046866305.1 Octopus bimaculoides
CGTGAGAGTGTGGACTTATATATGAGCGTTACACATCTTGAGTTTTTAAATTGGATTATACAATTATTATTATGTGGCTGAAAATTATTGTTTGTTAATGAAATACCCGTAAGATGATGTAACAAAGTATTTTTTGAGGAAACTTTTCTGTTTTGTTCTACATATGTACGTATATTGGATTGGATTGCTAATGTTCAGGTCCACTGCAGAACGAAGGCCTCAGCAAATTGCTCCACCAGCCACGGTCCGATGGGGAGGCTGTGAATTTGTGCTTGAATGCATAATGGTTAGATGAGCAAATCCTCTTCCACTCTGGCTCAACATCCCTCAGAGGCAGGGGGAGGCAGCTTATTTTTTTATGCTCATACCCAAGTGTAGTCAAGTCGATTACACACACACACACACACACACACACACACACGCGCGCGCGGTCGCTTGCACGCATACATACATACATACACACACATACATATATACATACATACACATACGTACATACGTACATACACACACACATGCATACGTGCATACATAAGTACATACATACGTACATATATACATACACACATACATAGTACAACCTTCCATACATACATACGCACATACATACATACGTACATACATACACTCATACATACGTACATACATACATACATACGTATATACATACACACATACATACATACGTACATATGTACATACATACACACATACATAGTACATCCATCCATACATACACACACACATACATACGTACATACATACATATACACATACATACATACGTACGTATATACATAAACACACACACATACATATCAACTTCCTTCCGTCTTTTAGTCCACCCCTTCTCTCATATTTCCCAACACTACACAACCTTTCTTTTTTTCTTTCTTTCTCTCTTTGTCCCCTCTCCCTTTCTGGCACACACACACACATGCACGTACACGTACACACACACGTGTATACTTACTGTTATGCACACACACGCACACAAGAACACATACACACATACTCACGCAGTCATGCACACATACACACACACACATATATATATATACATATATGTATATATATATATATATATATATATATACACACATACACACACACAAGCGACTAGCCTTTCTCTTAATGTAATTTTCCGCATGGAGTCTGCCCAGATCGTGTGACGCGCCGTCTTAATATTGGTCGCTGTATACAGGATGAAAACGTAACAGACCAACAGAGGCTTGTAACACACACACACACACACACACACACACACACACACACACACACACACACACACACACACACACACACACACACACACACACACACACACACACACACACACACACACACACACACACACGCACACACACACACATCAGTAAGGGCACACCCTTACCAACAAAGTTGCTGTTATGGCCATCATCATCATCATCATCATCTTCAGAGCCAGTTCCAAGGGAGACCTACAAGGGAGGTCTCCAAGGGTTGCTATTCTTGTTAGAAATAGCAGCCAAATCTCCCTCAAGTTGCACCCTACTCTCTTGTACGAGCCAATGAGGGAAACCTCTACATGGTAGCTAAACCTGAAAGAAATAGCAACCAAATCTCCCTCACATCAGACTCCACTAGCTTCTGATTTAACTGGTACATATTTTATCATCCCTAAAAGGATGAAAGGTCAAGTGGTGTTTGAAATGAGAACAGAAAGTCCTGGAATAAATATTTCTGATTAGGATAAAGCCTTTCTACTTTAGACACAAGGACTGAAATTTTGGTGGAAGGGGCTAATCAATTAGATCGATCCCCAAGTCCAACTGGTACTTATTTCATGCACCCCAAAATAAAAAAGGTCAACGTGAACCTCAGTGCAATTTGAACCCAGAATGTAAAGCCATTTTGCCCAGGGTGCTATCAATTTTGCCACAGTTATAGAAATAATGCTAACAATAATAATAAGAGGGGATGAGTCGATTACATTGACCCCAGTACGTAACTGGTACTTAATTTATCGACCCTGAAAAGATGAAAGGCAAAGTCAACCTCGGCGGAAATTGAACTTAGAACATAGTGATGGGTGAAGTACCACTAAACATTTTGTCCAGCGCGCCAAACAATTCTACCAGATCACCACCTCAACTAACAATAATAATAATAATAATTCTTTCTACTAAAGGCACAAGGACTTAAATTTTAGGGGAGGAGACAAATCAATTACTGGTACTTAATATATCAACCCCAAAATGATAAAAGGCAAAGTCGACATCAGCGGAATTTGAACTCAGAACGTAAAGCCTGATGAAATGCCACTAAGCAGTTCACCCAGTGTGCTAACAATTCTGCCAGCTCCCTACCTTAATAATAATAATAATAATAACAATAATAATAATGGTTTAAAATCTTGACACAAAGGCAGCAGTTTTGTGGGGAAGATGAATCGATTACATCGACCCCAGTTTATAGCTGGTACTTATTTAACGACCTCAAAAGGATGAAAAGCAAAGTCAACCTCGGTAGAATTTGAACTCAGAATGTAAACACAGACGAAATACCACTAGGCATTTTGCCTGGCGTGCTAACGATTCTGCCAGCTCACTGCCTTAATGATGATGATGATGATGATGATAATAATAATGTTTGTATTGGTATAAAAGATTGGCTACAGGAAATATTCTGCTCAATACCACAGATTTGCTTGTCAGTTGTTTGGCCTTAACCAGTTGAGCATGTCTTTTAGTGGCTGACGATATGTGCATCTCTGATCATGAGCAGGAGTAGAGGGGGAGCATCATAGCCATGTGTTGAGAGGGAGTTTTTGGGGTTTGAATAATTTACCTCTGGAAATATGGATGTTTCCTTCAATATCCTTAAACAACCCTTATTTAAGGGCTATTTAAACGGGGTGGGCTACTCGACCTGAAGAAAATTCTAACTGGGCCCCACCTGCGAGGTCATGCGTTGTTTATCTTGATATGAGGTCACCATGTCACACACATATGGTTGTGATGCATGTGCCTGGTGTACCCTTATCAGACGAGTAGTCATGATGGGTATAATGGGCTTTGTGTATTTTACCCCAGTGTCACTTTGATGGCACGCCCTGCTCTCTCACTCAATAATAATAATAATGGTGGTGGTGATGATGATGATGATGGCAATAAAAATAATCCTTTCTACTATAGGCACAATGCCTGAAATTTTTGGGGGAAGGGGCTGTTGATTAGATCGACCCCAGTAACAAAGTGTCTTTGGTAGCATCAACCATAAACGGCAGCTGGTTACCGTTCAGCAAAAGAAGATTTTCAAGAATGTGACATTTCTCCTAAACCCTAACCCTTACTCTAACCCTACAACCTAAACCTGAATCTAAAATCCTCAACATCTTCGATGGTTGACACCGAAATATGATAATTCCATTACTTTCTATCATTGGACCGCAGGGGACAAATATAAATGACCGTAACAAATGACCCTTTTTTATTTTATTTCATTCTGACCCTTTTCTGGTCAACGAATTGTTGTTGTTGTTGTTGTTGTTGTTCGTGATCTTTGCAGTTGTCTTTGTCAGATGGTATGTATCATGTGCTTCCTCAAGAGATGTCTTAACCCCACTTGCTCACATTTCAGGGACCGGAGTGCTGTGACGTACAGCGGGCAGTGAAATCCCTTGTTGACCATTATAGACAAACAGACAGACAGAGCAAGGCTCTCTGGGTCTGTTTGTCTGTCAAATTTGAGCAAGAACAGGCAGACAATAGTGCGCTGATGAATATTTAACGCTTTGCAATAATTTGCAGGCGTTTTGTGTGTCTTGTGGTAAGGGGAGGGTGTGATTAGAGAGTATGCCTTTTAAAAGTGAAAGTAAGAGTGGTAGTTGGAGTAGACGTGTGTGTGTATTTATGAGGGAGGGAGAGAGAGAGGCGGAGCAGCATGAAAGGTGACGGGAGAGAGGGAAGAAAAGATTATTGTCTAATACCAGGTCAGATTGAACCAATTAGATTTATAATTAATCAAAAACATTCTGGTCTTGATCATATTGATGTCTAATGTTGTTTTCTCTCCTTCAGGATTGATAAAATAAGTGAAATACTGGAGTCAGTTTACCATTCCTACAAAACATCCAAAATGTGAACTGAATTAAAACAGAAGACTGTGACTAAATTTACTTGTACCAGTGATATATAGGGGGAACTTTGTTATTCCTAGATGTGAATGGAATTATTATAAACTTTATCTTCTATCCTTGTAAAATAAAGTAGCAGTGAAATACTGGGGTAGATTTAATATTCCTATAAAACATCTGAGATGTGAATGGAAATATAACAGAAGACTAACACTAACTTTATCTTTCATCCTTCTGGGGTTCATAAAATAAAATAACAGTGAAATACTGGGGTAGATTTAATATGCTTTTAAAACATCGTAGATGTCAATGGAATTATAATAGAAGACTAAAACTAGCTTACTATTCTATATTTTTGGGATGAGAAATTATCTGATACATTATTTACAAAGGACGGATGGGTGTTCTCACCTTGTTTGTTGCTATCACAACGTTTCGGCTGATGTACTCTCCAGCACCTCATCAGGTGCTTTGGTGGAGTTTGAACCCAGAATGTAAAGACATTTTGCATAGTGTGCTAACAATTCTGCCAGACAAATTCGACAGATTTAAGGGTTGGATTCGAAATTAATAGAACGCCTGATATATGATAGAAATATAATAGAGCACCTAATAAGTACATCAGCTGAAACGTTGTGATAATAACAAACAAAGTAAGGACACCTATTTGTCCATTGTAAATAATGTAAACATTAACTTTGTCTTTCATCCTTCTTGCATTGATAAAATAAAGTAGCAATGAAATCCTGGGCCAGATTTAATATTTGTATAAAACATCCAAGATGTCAATGGAATTCTAGTAGAAGACTAAGACCTATTTTAAGTAAGTCCTTCTGGTGTTGGTAAAATAAAGTACCCCTAAGATACTGGGGTAGATTAAATA
>NC_142956.1:11687893-11690393 GCF_046866305.1 Octopus bimaculoides
TGTATATGTACATAGGTATGTATATATATATATATGTATATGTACATAGGTATGTATATATGTATATGTACATAGGTATGTATATATATATATATATGTATATGTACATAGGTATGTATATATATATATATATGTATATGTACATAGGTATGTATATATATATATGTATATGTACATAGGTATGTATATATATATATATATGTATATGTACATAGGTATGTATGTATATATATATATATATATATATACATCGTATACAAATGGATGTGTGTGTCTGTGCATTTCCAGGACAACGAAAGATTGGAGAAAGTTAAAAAAAATACACAAAAAAAAAACACAAAGACAAAAACTTCCAAACCTCCATCAGAAGGAAAAAAAACCCAAAACATATTGAAAGAAAATTCTTGGAGTAACAGAGTTGCGAAGATTAAAACCGTCTTTATACCGGATGTGTTTAACAAAGAACAGGAAGGTGAGCATGCTGGATATCTAGTTGTCATAGCAACATTATGTACAGGAAGTTGAGAAAAAATAGACTGAAACACTTAAAAATAATGTAATGTATATATATTTCTTTAAATAATTCTGACAATTATATATAGTGTTAGGTTAATGGTTTGCAAGACACAGATGAACTACAAAATGGGTGTGTATATATGTGTGTGTTTGCGTGTGTGTGTGTTTGTGCGTGTGTGTTTGTACGTGTGTGTGTATCTCTCTCTCTGTCTGTCTCTCTGTCTGTCTGTCTGTCTCTCTCTCTCTCTCTCTCTCCGTATATATATTTAGGCGCAAGCATGACTGTGTGGTAGGACGATTCATTCAACTAAAAATTCAATGTGGTGCCTCATCATGGCTGCAGTCTGAAGCAAGTAAAAAATTATATATATATATATATATATGTGTGTGTGTTATCGCTCGCCATATCGCGGTTCACCTATCGCGGTCTATTATTTAAGCTTACGTCAATCCTCCGTGGTGGTGTTTTGCATTTATAATAAAATATATATATATAAAAAGAATAAAAAAAGATATACAGTACAGTACTGGTTTTACTTCACGGATTTTCACCTAACGCGGGGGTGGGGTGGGGCGGAATGTTATACCCGCAATAATCGAGGGATTACTGTATGTATGTATATATATATATATATATATATATATATATATATATAATGTTTTATCTTTTACTTGTTTCAGTTATTAAACTGTGGCCATGCTGGAGCTCCACTTCGAATTCTTAGTCAAATGAATCGTCCCCTGTACTTCTTTCTTAAATCTGGCACCCACTTTACCAGTCTCTCTTGCCAAAAAGCTAAATTAGAGGACGCAAACACACCAACACTGGTTATCAAGTGCTGGTGGTGGGGGACAAACAGAGACACAAAGACACACACAAACATATGCATACATAGACACAGACACACCCACGCACATACACACACACACACACACATATATATATATGACATATATATATATATAATCTTTTTATTCTTTTAAATGTTTTAGCCCTAAGGATGTAGCTAGCGTAATCACCTTTTAATTGGTCAATTCTATGTGGTTGGCTTTTGGTGAAGGAGGGAGTTCGACACTGCTGCCCTCTTTTGAGTTTCCTGCCTTGATATTGGTTCATCTGGGACCTTGCATTGCAAGAAGTTAAGTTGAAAACATCTACCCCCCGCTCCATAGATGTTCTGGCAGGGTGTTAAATAGTTGTGGGCCCTTGAATCCCAAGCTATTGCAGTACATGATCCTCACCTTTGATGGGACTTTTGGAACAGTGCAGTGACATCCAGTTCGGGATCTGGTATAACCCTCAATTCCAACGTTTGGTTACAGCCCCTCCAGTGTCTTCCATACATATATCACTGTATACCTCTCCTGTCTTCGCTCCAGGAAGTACAGCCGTCGCTCTTTCAGTCTATCCCAGGAGCTCAGCTGTTCCATTGATGCAGTCTTCCATGTGCAGCATCGCTGAATCACCTAAAGTTCTGCTATTTATCCGACACTGTAAGGAGACCCCAGTTGAGAGCAGCAGTCCAGACGGCTGAAGACAAATGTCCTCCATGGGACCAGTATAGTTTCCTTGCCCCTTGTTCTTAAGGTTCTCAATGCATCAGGCCATTCGCCTGCATAGGGCCACCATCTTGGTGACATGCATGTGAAACAAGGCATCATTGTTCCCAAGATCAGTCTCTCCCAGTTGCTCACCTGTTCCATTGATGCAATCTTTCTTGGGTAACATCGCTGGACCGCCTCAAGTTCCGCTGTTAACCCGACATTGTATGGCGACCATAGTTGAGAGCAGTAGTCCAGACGGATGAGGACAAATGCCCTCCATGGGACCAGTATAGTTTCCTGGCCCCTTGTTCTTAAGGTTCTCAATGCATCAGGCCATTCGCCCGCATAGAGCCACCATCTTGGTGACATGCGTGTGAAACAAAGCATCATTGTTCATATCAATCCCAAGATCACGCACCATATGTGATTCTAGGATTTC
>NC_142956.1:11700235-11705235 GCF_046866305.1 Octopus bimaculoides
TGTTCTATACTACAAAATATAGAAGTATACGAAGTTTGAAAGTGTTTCGGTAGAAAACACACTAAATAAAAACTAAATAAAAAATAGTGTCCGCCAAATCAGAAAGATCCCTTAATCTTTGCAAGCCTAGTACTTATTCTATCGGTCTCTTGCTGAACCATTAAGGTACAGAGACGTAAACACACCAACATCGGTTGTCAAGCGATGGTGGAGGGACAAACACATGCACACAAATACGAACAGACATATATATAAATATATATATACGATGGGCTTCTTCCAGTTTTCCGTCTACTAAATCCACTCACAATGCTTTGGTCGGCCCGAGGCTATAGCAGAAGATACTTGCGCAAGTGGACCCGGAACCATGTGGTTGAGAAACAAGCTTCTTACCACACAGCCACTCCAGCGCTTATCTATCTATCTATCTATCTATCTATCTATCTGTCTGTCTGTCTGTCTGTCTGTCTGTCTGTCTGTCTGTCTGTCTGTCTGTCTGTCTACATATATATATATATGCGAACTTTATGTTAATCAAAATATGTTTGTGACGTATTTCAACTTCTAAGTATAAATTCACAGCAGTTACCATGGAGAAAAAGATCTCTCTTATGGTAAAAGGTGTGAAAACAGTGTATCTGTCCAATGCTGTCCAGCTATCGGATTCCCAGACGAGTTTCTAACTCCTTAGCTATTATCAATGGGAAATACCGAAGCGTGGTAACTCTGGGCAGATTTTCAAGCCTTAGCTTTAACTAAAGTACAGTCAACAATATTAATTGAATCGCGCCATGGGACCGCTAGGTCGAAGGAAATTCAGCTGTATTTCCCATTGATAACGGCTAAAGAGTTAGATACGCGTCTGGGAATTCGATAGAGGGAATCACTAGGCAGATATAGCATTTTTACACCTTTTACCATAAGAGTGAATATTTTCTTTATGGTAACTGCAATGAATTTGCCTTTAGAAGTTGAAATATGTCAGAAACATATTTTAACTAACCCAAGCTTAGGTTATGTCTAAACGCTACTTGGCGCTGATACTGCTGAATATTCTTCAACCACCCCACTTTCTCCCTTGATTTTAGGACAAAAGTTTCTCACACTAATTAGATAGTTTTTTCCCAGAATCTTTCTTTAACAGACATGCGATTAAGATGACATTTTCTCGCTCCCCACACAATGTTAAAACTTAAATCAATGAGCAGCTAAGAATGCAAGCCTGCAGTGGATGCAACTGTAGAGACAAATATAAATGTCCCCTTGGGCTGAAATGCAATATATCCTCCGTTGTTTATAAAGCTCAGGTCTCAGTAAACTCTGAAAATGGTAGAACAGAAACCAAATGTAATATCGGATCAGTGAAAAGAGAATTTAAATCCCGATATAACAACCATCTTTTGAATTATAGACATCGTGATAAAAGATACACAGCATCCCTTTCGCCTTTAATCTGGCAACGGCATCAAATGGAAAATCCTTTCGAAAACCAGACCCTGTATTAATGGGTCAAAACGATGTTCTAGATGTTGTCTTAACAGGACTTAAGGACTTCTAACAGCTATGTAAATTCTAGAAATAAATTTTTTTCGATATGTCCATATTTTAAGAGATACATCTTGTCCGAATTTATAAACTGGCCACCGGACACATCGCAGATATCTTTGTTTACGTTTTTTTTTTTCAAAATTGTCTGTTGTAAGGTTGGTTATCACCCCCGTGTTTTTCTTTTCGTCCTCTTCCTTATGAACGTTCTTTGCTTTAAACGCCATCTGCTTTGAACCAGTTGCCAGTCTTGTTCTCAGCTTGAAAACTTGTGAAATTAATGTTTCGATCAGGAAACACTGGGTAGACGTATTTAACAAGATTTGTGGTTTTATTACAACATTATCTTTACTCTCTTAGCTAACCGAATGCTTTTCTACATGCTGAAGTCTTACCACATCACACGCACGCACGCACGCACGCACGCACACACACACACACACACTCTGATGATGAGGGACTCTCCCGTCGGTTTCGACGTATGAGGATCCGACAATCTACTCTTTTTTATCAGTCATTTGTAAAGGAGCCCACAGATCCTGAAAGTATGAAGATCAGTGCACTACCTGCACAGATCAGTGCAGGTAGTGCATTTGCAGCCGCTTTTCTCCTTTGCCTTGCACCCCTAAACCTGTTGGTGCTGGTTGCAACAAAGTTTCTAACACCATTTTGACACGACGATCTCCATATCTGTATATATAGGGGGCATAGAGAAGTGGTTAGACTGTCGCTCTGCGATCACTTCAACATCTGATGTGTGGTACAGTTGTGCACCTGTACAGGTAATGTAATTTGATGGAAGAAGAGAGCTGGTGTACTGTAGAAACATTTGATCACCATAAACAAATCTTTTGTGCAGAATATTCAAGAAGAAACTGCAGGACCCTAAGTTGTCCGTGATTGATATACTAAATATACTATGGTGTAGGCGTGGCTGTGTAGGCGCAGGCGTGGCTGTGTAGGCGCAGGCATGGCTGTGTGGCAAGAAGTTTGCTTCCCAACCACATATTTCCGGGTTCAGTGCCCTTGCGCAGCACTTTGGACAAGTGTCTTCTCCTATAGCCTTGCGCCGACCAAAGCCTCGTGAGTGGATTCGGTAGACGGAAACTGAAAAAAGCCGTCATATATATATATATATATATATATATATATATATGTTTGTGCGTGTTTGTGTCCCCATAATATTGCCATGTTATGGGGACACAAAAGAATTCGATAGAATAAGTACTAGACTTACAAAGAATAAGTCACGGGGTCGATTTCTTCGTCTAAAACTCTTCAAGAGGGTGCTCCAGCATGGCCGCAGTCAAATGAATGAAACAAAATGAATAAAAGAATAAATAAAAGAAGCGTTGTAATAAAACTAGGAGAATCAAGAGCAGATCATGGACGACATATTCTGTGAGATCTCAATGAAATCCAAATTTGGCGGAGAGATCTATCGATTGGATATCGATACAAAAGGAATATTCAGAGAATGGCGAAATGGCTTTATTACTGTGACTACATAATGTTTCCTATTACCTATCAAGGCAAATTGGTGATTTTGTAATTAATGAGAAACAAAACGAAATGACATCACTTGTTTACGGGTGAATGCAGACCTCTGCGTTGTTCTTAGTGAAATTGTTCTGCTTTGATTAAGCGACATCTATAAAACACATCAAAGTCGTTTGTGTGTTTTGTGTTTCACGGAACAAGCATCTGATGGCGGAGAATGTATTGGAGGATAGTATGTCTTTCATCTTGCACTTGTGTCAGTTATTGGACTGTAGCCATGCTGGGATAATTGCCTGGTACTTGTTCTATCATTCTCTTATGCCGAGCCGCTAAGTTTCGGGGACGTAAACATGCGAACACCAGTCTTCAAGCAGTGCGGGAAGGACAAACACAGACACAAAGACACACACACACACACACACACACACACATATATATATATATATATATATGTGTGTGTGTGTGTGTGTGTGTGGAGGCGCGTGGCTTAGTGGTTAGGGTGTCAGCATCATGATGGTAAGATTGTGGTTTCGATTCCTGGACCGGGCGGCGTGTTGTGTTCTTGAGCAAAACACTTCATTTCACGTTGCTCCAGTCCACTCAGCTGGAAAAAATGAGTAACGCAGCGATGGACTGGCGTCCCGTCCGGATGGGGAACACATACGCCATTGAAACCGGGAAACCGGGCCCATGAGCCTGGCTAGGCTTTAAAAGGGCACATTTGTTTATACCCTTTTATTCTTTCATTTGCTTCGGTCACTTGACTGCGGCCATGCTGGAGCACCGCCTTTAGTCGAGCAAATCGACTCCAGGACTTATTTTTTGTAAGCCTAGTATTTATTCTATCGGTATTTTTCCGAACCGCTAAGTTACGAGGACGTAAACACAGCAACATCGGTTGTCAGGCGATGTTGGGGGTGCAAACACAGACACACAAACTCACACACATACATGCATTTTTGAAACGTCTAGTTAGAATAGAGACAGCTGATGAAGGAATATTCCAAGTGGCTTTCCGTTTTCCTATGTGTTCGTTCCGTTGTCTGTAGTTCATTGTTCTAACGTCCTGTACCCTGATATGCATATATATACACATGTAGATGTAAGTATCCCTTTTTACCCTTTTACTTGTTTCAGTCATTTGACTGCGGCCATGCTGGAGCACCGCTTTTAGTCGAGCAAATCGACCCCGGGTCTTATTCTTTGTAAGCCTTGTATTTATTCTATCGGTCTCTTTTTGCCGAACCGCTAAGTGACGGGGACATAAACACCGGGGACATAAGCATCGGTTGTCAAGCAATGCTAGGAGGACAAACACAAACACACACACATATATATATATATGCATATATATGACGGGCTTCTTTCAGTTTCCGTCTACCAAATCCACTCACAAGGCTTTGGTCGGCCCGAGGCTATAGTAGAAGACACTTGCCCAAGGTGCCACGCAGTGGGACTGAACCCGGAACCATGTGGTTGGTAAGCAAGCTACTTACCACACAACCACCCCTGCGCCTGTATTATATATATATATATATATATATATATATATATATACACACACACACACACACACACACACACACACACACACACACACACACACACACACACACACACGACGGGCTTCTATCATCCAGCTGAAAGCACACACGCCGAACAGGCATACGTTTTCGTCGTAATTCAGGCACAAAGATGTCGTTTAGCATTTCGATCTAACGCTCGAAGTTCGCAGTAACATCATTTCCATTATCGTCTTCAAAAAAGTAAGGGCCAATGGCGGCATCTTTCCCAACAGCACACCGGACTATCACTTTTGCGCTGTGCAGTAGTCTTCCGTGCAGGTTTCTCGGATTTTCGAAATCCCAGTCACGACAGTTCTGTTGATTCACCATGCCACTGAAATGAAAATGAGTTTCATCACTCATTAACAAAATGAGGTGGTCATTTGCCTC
>NC_142956.1:11710235-11719742 GCF_046866305.1 Octopus bimaculoides
ATATATATATATATATATATATATATATATATATAAATATATATATGCATGTTACATAGACACATACACACATACATACATTTCCAGGTACACATACCACATGTTCATGTTTTTGTATGTGTGTGTGTGTGTGTGTGGAAGTGTGCACACTTATGTATGTGTATGAATATATTTCTGTAAGTGTGTGTACGCATGCGTGATTTATGGTTGATCAGATTACAGCTTTCAAACAGCAATGAGATAAGTCGGTGAATAAACATTGCACAGAACGCCTATAAACACACACACACACATACACACACGCACACGCACACGCGCGTGCGCGTGCGTATGTGTGTATGTCTATATATATATATATATATATGTGTGTGTGCGCGTGTGTGTGTTTATCTTTCGGCTAATATATATTGTTGAATGATGTAGAAAGTATCTATCTTTAAGCCACCTCGCCAGCACCCTTAACTGTCCCCCACCCTGCCACTCCACACCCGGTTCTTTTTCTATCTTTCGAATGGAGTCCCTTATACTAATTGTTCTGCACCGACCTCTAACGGATGTTCCCTTGTCACTGACACCGTCAGAGAGACAATGAAACATTAATTGGAGTCCGTTTAATTACTGTAATTACTATTCACGTTATTCGTCACTAATTGCTATATTTTTGATTTTTTTATGTTTGTTGTTTCAGCCATTGGACTGTGGCCATGCTGGAGCACTAACTTCAGCAATTTTTAGTGGAATGAATCGACCCCACTTATTATTATTATTATTTTTTTTTTTATTTTTTTTTTTGTAAAGACCGGCACTTATTCCATCGGTGTCTTTTGGCGAACTACTAGGTGACGGGGACGTAAGCATGCCAACACCAGTAGTCAAGAACTGGTGGGGAACAAATAAACACCAACGCATACATACACACACACACACCAAACCACACACACACCAAACCACACACATACACACAATATACATACATACATGTATGCATGCATGTATGTATGTATGTATGTATGTATCTATCTATCTATCTCACACACACACACACACACACACACACACACACACACACACACACACACACACACACACACACACACATACACACACATATATATATTTATATACTGAGGGTGATAAATTGGATATTGATTTGATTAACATCAATTTAAAACCAGTGGCCTAGCGTATAAAAAATCTGAAAATTCAGAAAAATAATGTTCTCCAGAATTTTTTCTGGAGAACATTATTTTTCTTTGTGGTTGGGTCGTTGATGACCTCTTTCTAGCATATCGGATGTCCACTTAGTGGTCATCTCTTCTTATACGCATATATACATACATATACATGTATATATATATATGTGTATATATATATATATATATATATATATATATATATATATATACAGTATGTAAAAGAATTCGGAAGGCTGAGGCCTCCAACCAGACCTTTCGCGACACCCTTAAAGCCAGGAACTTTTCAGCACTCCCTCATGTGTATATACAAGATAGTGGGATGTGAGATGAGGGAGCTATAGCTACTATATCTAGCAGGGCGTAACTAGCATGTTGCAGAAACATACGCGTATGCGCGCACACACATACACACGTATATACACACACTCATTCTCTCTCTCTTACAACACACACACACACACACAGACACATATCTATGTAAATGTGTAATTTGAGCTTGGTTTGGCTGTTGTTTCTAACAGACGTCTCCCTCGTTGGCCTTACATTACACGTCCCCCCCACACACATGCACACATACATATACACACATATGCACATAAAGATACACACATATGTACACACACACACATCGCCTCAACAAAACTATAAACTAGAACGGAAGTTAATAAGACAAGGAAGGAGGAGGAGGAGGAGGAGAAGGTGGAAAGGAGAGGAGGAGGGGAGAAGAAGACAAGACAATAAAAACAAAAGGAAACAAGACCGAAAGAATTGAAGAATGGATTAACATTGGGTATGGGGTGGGAGGGGAAGTTGATCCGAGGGGGGTGGGGAAAGAGCAGAAGAGAAAAAGAGAAAGAGAAGAGAGAGAGTGAGGGGGGAGAGAGGGGTTAGGGGATAGAAGTAAGCAGAGCTGACCCCTAACGACGGTAAATAGAGACAAGTAGGGGTCAGAGTGATGTCCAAGAAGACGCTAAGTTGTTAAGATTTGTTAGGGACTGTGTGTGAGGTCCTTTAAAGACAGATTTCAGATTAAAAGTACACACACACACACACACACACACACACACACACACACACACACACACACACACACACACACTGGGGCTACGATCAAACTGCTCCTTATCTGATCGTGTTTCCTTATTTAAAACCAGCCCCTTTTATAGTTGATTTGGTAAGGGAAGTGGTCGGGGTGTTGTTGGTGGCGCCGGTGGCGATGCTAAAAGCAAGAAGGGATATCGTTAGTTACTGACAGAGAAGTGTGTGTGTGTATGTATGCATGTATGTATGGATGTGTGTATGCATTTATGTTTGTATATATGCATGTATGTTTGTATGTATGTATATCTGTATGTACGTATGCATGTCTTTATCTATGTATCTATGTGATTGTTCAGTTTTATTTCAAGATTTATTGTCAATAGAGAGGGAGGGGGTTTCTAACCTAGATCCAAGGTTCCTTCATTGGAATTTCAACATCAACAACAGGGTATGTATGTTTGTATGTATGTATGTGCAGATTTGTATGTTTTATGTATGTCTTCTCATGCATATAGTTACATATCTAAACATGCTCATATATATTTAAATGATAAACTTCTGGAAAGTTTTACAAATTTTTACTGTTCCAGTGATGGATTGGATCTGTAGTCTTCGAATTAACTTTCTCCCTTCTAGTTTTGAGAAACCTAATTTCTCAAGATTGCTATTTAGGCAATGTGTTACTTATCCTAGGACCCCAATAATTACAGGTAGAAACATGACCTTGTAATCTGGATAGAGTAACTGCAGATTTCTCAATAGTTCAGCGTAGGTGTTCTCTTTTTCATTGATCTTCAGCCTTATGTTAACATCCGCTGGGCAACTAATTTCCACAACTGTACACAGTTTCTCTTCTATATCCCAAATCATTATATCAGGTCTGTTGTGCTTACATTTTATTGAGGTCTTCACTGGGACATCCCACCAGTATTCCTTTTTATTATGAGTGGCTATGACTTCTACCATACTGTGAGTTCTTATTTCTTTGTCTTTGTAGTTATCTTTCCGACGGATTTCATTATAGATTGCCCTAGCTACAACATCATCAGTAGATAATAGCATGGTGACGTTTTTGGACAACTGCTTATGATGTGAGTGATATTTTCGGTGATAACTCCACAAAGTCTGCATCGGTTGTCACGTTTTACTGCATTTCCCACATCTCTACCCCTTTTGTGCATCAGGTATTTGGTTAATATTTCCTGTTCCTGAATTGCAAACGCATACCCTTCAAAGTGGGAGGTAGTAATCCGGCTCTTAGTCTTTGATAAACTGCTTTGATGATCGATGTTACTATCATCACGGAGCTTTCTACTAACATATCCATGCATAGTCATCTGCTCATTTAGGTTCATCCTTTCATCTGATGATACATTGCGGTAGAGTCGTGCGACTTCTTTGGGCAGGTATTTAAGGTTATCAGACAAAGAGTGTTGCTCAAGGGGCTGCCTTCCAAGTCTTATGATGTTATCAGCCTCAAGTTTGCAAACTTGGTCAAGGGATGCACGTCAACACTTGGTGGTTAAAAGATGTTGCCGAAGGGATATGATGTGACAGTCAAAGGCATTTTGGATCGATGTTAAGCCCCTTGCCGCTTTGTTTTCGTTTTAGGTAGGGGCAGTCTACGTCACTGTTTATGTGGAAATTATGTGTGCTTGTTAGTATTTTTCGGATTTTCATATCAATAGCTCGGGTCCCATCAAGCGTCCAATCAAGCAGCCCAAATATTGGTATGAGTACTGTGCCAGTACAAACACATCATGAGCCACTGTTTTATTGAATGCAGAGAGTTTTGAGGTCCAAATTTCCTTTATTCGGCTCTATGTATGTATGTATGTATGTATGTATGTATGTCATTGTTCGGTCCTATTTCAAGATTTCTTGCCAATAGAGATAGACTAGTATCTATATATGTATGCTTGCATCCATACATGTATTTATGCATGTATTATATGTATCTTTCACCTTTATCTTTTACTTGTTGCACTCATTAGTTTGCGGCCATGATGGTGCAATGCCTTAAAGAATTTTAGTCAAACGAATCGTTCCCGGGACATTTTAAAACCCTGGTAGCTATTCTATCGGTTTCTGCTAAGTTACAGGGGTGCAAACACACCAGCATCGGTTGTTATTAAGTGGTTGTGGGGTGGGGGGGCAAACACAGACAGAAAGATACACACGTATTAATATATATTAATATATATATATATATATATATATATCTTTATATAATATTGAGCAGAGTGTTTATATATATGTATATATTTACACACACACACACACACACACACACACACACACACACACACATATATAGGGCAGGGAATTGCCAATTAGTAATAAAATTAATAATTAACAATTTTGCCAAGCAGTTCAGTATATATATGTATGTATATATATATATATATATATATTCAGATATACGCCGGACGCGGAGGAGAGAAAATAGTAATTCAGTGAAGGAGATGTAGTGAGAGTAACAACCTTGACTGAGAGGGAGTGAGAGAAAGTAATAGCAATGAGAGAAAGGAAGGGGTGATAGATGAACAAGGAAGGAAGGGGTGAAAAAAAAATCAGCGTCTCAATTCTGTGTGACTATATGCGTGTATGTGCGTGCATGTACAAGGAAAGCATGTGAATGCTTGTGTCTGTGATTATTACGTGCTTTATTTTTGCCTTATTATATATAATATACTACAATTAGCCGTCATTTTTGATGGTACATGGTCAGCTAGTGTATATATATATATATATATATATATATATATACATGTGGTGAAGCAAATATTTGCTGATCCTTTAATTATGTTTATAAATGTATATGAACTTTTAAATAAGTTCTCCACCGATAATGGTGCTTTCATACCGAAGGGCTTGGTAAAAATTATTAATTGTTGATTTATTAATAAATTGATAAACCTTTACCCTTTTAATTTGTAATAATTATTCACTCCCTGTTAGTAAACGCAGATTCTCTGCGGTATTGCTTGTCGCGCACATGGTAATTTCTTGAAGGAAGGATAGTGGACTGGCTGGCCGAGGTAGATTCGGTTATGCTTTCGGGTTTGTGTCGATGTATGATGTTCACTCGTTCATGCATGCACAGTTTGCTAGCATGGTCGAATTTACTACTGGAATATCGTATTGATGAAGGAAATTTAGTATTTATCACTTATAATCCAGAAACGCGTCTACGATTGACTTCGGAATGGTTTGTTTTCATTGTTTTTTTCTTCTTATTTTTACCTTTGTGAGTTACAAGTAATGCTATCTGTTGGAGTCTCAGCTTTTTTAGCTGCTATTTCTGAACTTCGGTATGTGGTGAAGCAAATATTTGCTGATCCCTTAATTATGTTTATAAACGTATATGAACTTTTAAATAAGTTCTCCACCGACAATGGTGCTTTCATACCGAAGGGCTTGGTAAAAATTATTAATTGTTGATTTATTAATAAATTAATAAATTGATAAACCTTTACCCTTTTAATTTGTATATATATATATATATATATATATATATATATATATATATATATATATACTCTTTTACTTGTTTCAGTCATTTGACTGTGGCCATGCTGGAGCACCGCCTTTAGTCGAGCAAATCGACCCCGGGACTTATTCTTTGTAAGCCTAGTACTTATTCTATCGGTCTCTTTTGGCCGAACCGCTAAGTGACGGGGGCATAAACACACCAGCATCGGTTGTCAAGTGATGCTAGGGAGACAAACATGGCACACAAACATACACACACACACACACACACACACGTATATATGTATATATATATATATATATATACATATATACGATGGTCTTCTTTCAGTTTCCGTCTACCAAATCCACTCACAAGGTTTTGGTCGTCCCGAGGCTATAGCAGAAGACACTTGCTCAAGGTGCCACGCAGTGGGACTGAACCCGGAACCATGTGGTTAGTAAGAAAGCTACTTACCACACAGCCACTCCTGCGCCTATTTTGCACATAAATTTTAACAACAAAACCTTATATGTCCCCTACCCCACCACCACCACCACCACCACCACCCAGGGATCACATGGACCTTAGTTGAAAACCACTAACCCTGATCATCACCATTGCAAGAATGGATTATCCTCGGAATGTAACGTTTCCAGTGGAGAACGCTGCAGAATGCGTTTGATTTTGAAATTCTCGCGATTCACTTCCCTCACATATTTTCGTGAACTTAGACATATGTGGCGATACGTTTCTCGTTACCCTTTCTTGCATTGCGAAGCTCGTACTGTGAATATCAACGAACTTTCGCAACGTTTCTTGTGAATGTTCTGAACAAATTCAAACTGTCTCTGATTCGAGTGATGGTCAGTCACGTGGATGAATCCGTTCGAAACTCCATCCTACACTGTGTTTACACTTCGACGGCATTTTCAAGCTTCCATTAGCACTTCAGGAAAAATTTCCTTTGCTCAAAGCCTAGTCTGGCTCCCTTCCTTATTTCGAAAACAAATCAAGATTAAGTGAATTATCAGCTGTTAAAATGTCTGTACATTTTCCCTACACCCTGTGTGTGTGTGTGTGTGCATGAGTGTATATATATATATATATATATATATATGTATATATATATATATATATATATATATATATATATATATATATGCGAGTAAAAATAAATACAAAAAAGGTGGGTTTTTTTGTATGATTGTGTATAGAGGAATATATTATTTTGCTTAAAAGAGTTCCAACACTGTCTGTTTTTTATCTTTTATTTATATTCCTGCAGAACTAATGTGGGGTATAGAATATGGAATATACAATATATAATATAATATACAATATAAAATAAAATAAAATAAAAATGGATGGCACCATGAAAGAAAGTATTGAATGTAGATGAAATATTGAGTGTTCAATATAAAGGATCAAATATATAAATATATAAATATAAATATATATATATAAAGGCGACTCGAGTTTCAAGTATATATATATATATATATATATATATATATATATATATATATATATACTTCTTGTTTTCTTTTCTGTTTATCCGTATTTAATGTAAAACCAAGCTATTGGGCGTTTTATGAAAACACAGAGGTAACTAATGACATTGGTGATGATGTTGATGATGGTGATGGTGATGAGGAAGATAATGATGACGACGACAATGATGATGATGATGATGAGGATAATGATGATGATGAGGATGATGATGATGATGATGATGATGACGACAGTGATGATGACGACGATGAAGATGATGATGATGATGACCGTGATGGTTTTGATGATTATGATGATGATGATGATGATGATGAATTGGTTGTGGCGGTGGTGGCAATGACGACGACGACGACGATGCTGCTGCTGATTTTTCGACAAATTGGCGAAATTCGGTGCTGGGACACATCGACCAATTCTTTAGGGATCTTACTCTAGAGCCAAAAGGCAGACCTCCTGAATCAGGACTGAACTAGGGTTAAACAACAACAACAACAACAACAACACTATTTATAGCAATACTTATACAATCTACTATACATACATACACTCATGTAATATGACGAGTTTATAGGCGTAGGAGTGGCTGAGTGGTAAGTAGCTTGCTTACCAACCACATGGATCCGGGTTCAGTCCCACTGCGTAGCACCTTGGTCAAGTGTCTTCTACTATAGCCTCCGGCCGACCAAAGCCTTGTGAGTGGATTTGGTAGACAGAAACTGAAAGAAGCCTGTCGTATATATGTATATATATATATATTTTATTATAGGTGCAGGAGTGGCTGTGTGGTAAGTAGCTTGCTTACCAACCACATGGTTCCGGGTTCAGTCCCACTGCGTAGCACCTTGGGCAAGTATCTTCTACTATAGCCTCGGGCCGACCAAAGCCTTGTGAGTGGATTTGGTAGACAGAAACTGAAAGAAGCCTGTCGTATATATGTATATATATATTTTTTATTATAGGTGCAGGAGTGGCTGTGTGGTAAGTAGCTTGCTCACCAACCACATGGTTCCGGGTTCAGTCCCACTGCGTGGAACCTTGGGTAAGTGTTCTACTATAGCCTCAGGCCGACCAAAGCCTTGTGAGTGGATTTGGTAGACGGAAACTGAAAGAAGCCCGTCGTATATATATATGTATATGTATGTGTGTGTATGTGTTTGCGTGTCTGTGTTTGCCCCCCCCCCCAACGTCGCTTGACAACCGATGCTGGTGTGTTTACGTCCCCGTAACTTAGCGGTTCAACAAAAGAGACCGATAGAATAAGTACTAGGCTTCCAAAGAATAAGTCCTGGGGTCGATTTGCTCGACTAAAGACGGTGCTCCAGCATGGCCACAGTCAAATGACGGAAACAAGTAAAAGAGTAAAAGAGTTTGCATTTATGCACATACATATAGGCGCAGGCGTGGCTGTGTGGCAAGAAGCTTGCTCCCAACTATATGGTTCAGGGTTCAGTCCCACTGCGCGGCGCCCTGGGCAAGTGTCTTCCACTATAGCCTTGGGCTGGCAAAAGACTTGTGAGTGGATTTGGCAGACGGAAACTGAAAGAAGCCCGTCGTATATATACATATACGTACATACATGTATACATATGTATATGTGCGAGTGTTCGCGTTTGTGTGTGTGTGTGTGTGTGTGTGCATTTCTGTTTCTGTTTGTCCTCAATAAAAGAATAAAAGCGTACATACGTATCTTTATATTTTACTTTAAGGAATTGTTAGAACGCTGTGTATACATATATATATATATATATATATATATATATATGTATATATATATATATATATATATATATATATATATATATATATATATATATATATATTATATATATGTATATATATATATATATATATATATATATATATATATATATATATTTATATATATATATATATATATATATTTATATATATATATATATATATATATATTATATATATATATATATATATATATATATTTATATATATATTAATTATATATATATATATTTATATATATATATATATATATATATATATATTTATATATATATATATATATATATATATTTATATATATATATATATATATATATATTTATATATATATATATATATATATATATATTATATATATATATATATATATATATATATTTATATATATATATATATATATATATATATATATATATATATATATATATATATATATATATATATATATATATATATATATATATATATATATATATATATATATATATATATATATATATATATATATATATATATATATAT
>NC_142956.1:11720242-11740450 GCF_046866305.1 Octopus bimaculoides
AGTATATATATATATATATATATATATATATATATATATATATATATATATATATATATATATATATATATATATATATATATATATATATATATATATATATATATATATATATATATATATATATATATATATATATATATATATATATATATATATATATATATATATATATATATATATATATATATATATAAATATATATATATATATATATATATATATATATATATATATATATATATATATATATATATATATATATATATATATATATATATATATATATATATATATATATATATATATATATATATATATATATATATATATATATATATATATATATATATAAATATATATATATATATATATATATATATATATATATAAATATATATATACATATATATATATATGTGTGTGTGTGAGTGCACGTATAAATACATACACACTTTTATACATAAAAAATATACATATATACGTACATATATACATACATATGCATATGTGTGTATGCATATATACAGACATGCATGCATCTACATATGTAAGTATGAATGCATATATGTATGTATCTATCTATCTGTCTATCTACACACACACACATATATGTATATGTGTGTGTGTGTGTGTGTGTGTGTGTGCACATATATATGTCTGTGTGTGAGTATATGACTGTGTCTATATATATATATATACGCAGGAGTGACTGTGAGGTAAGAAGTTTGCTTTCCAACCACATGGTCCCGGGGTCAGTCCCACTGTGCGGCACCTTGGACAAGTGTCTTCTACTATAGCATGGAAACTATAGACGGAAACTGAAAGAAGCCCGTCCTTACATATGTATGTATGTATGTATGTATGTATGTATTTCTGTGTTTGTCCCCCCCCTCCCCCCCACCATCGGTGTTGGTGTGCTTACATCCCCGAAACTTAGCGATTCGGCAAAAGTAACCGATAGAATAAGTACTAGGCTTACAAAAAAAAAAATGTCCTGGGGCGGATTTGTTCGACCAATGGCGGTGCTCCAGCATGGCCGCAGTCAAATGACAAACAAATAAATGAATAAAATAATATATATATAAAGAATAAAGAATATATATGTATGCATGCATGTATGTATGTATGTATGTATGTATGTATTCATGTATGTATAGATATATGTATTATGTATGTATGTATGTATGTATGTATGCATGTATGTATGTGTGTATGAACGAATATGTATACAAATGTATGCATGATTTGAATAATTTTCCATTCTATTTTTCTGAGAGGAATGTTTAAAATCCTACACCCATTCACACACACGCACACACATACATACATACATACATACAGAGGGTGCGAGAGAAAGAGAGTAGAAATGCGAATGCTTGTATGTATACATACATACGTAAGTATATATGTGCTTGTGTGTGTGTATGTGTGTGTGTGTGTGTGGTGTAGACAGACAGACACAGATAGATAGATAGACAGACAGACAGACTGATAGACATAGATAGATAGATAGATAGATAGATAGATTGATATACAGATGGTTAGACAGATTGACAGATAGATAGGTAGAGAGATATGCATAAATCTATAAATATGTACGTGTGCGTGTATGTATGTACATATATATATATATATATATATATATATATATATAATACAAAGAATATATATACATGTATACACACATATATGTACATACTTACATCTACATGTGTATATACATGCATATCAGGGTACATGACGTTAGAACAATAAACTACAGACAACGGAACGAACACATAGGAAAACGGAAAGCCCCTTGGAATATCCCTTCATCAGCTGTCTCTATTCTATCTAGACGTTTCGAAGACCAGACAGGACGTACTCTAGAATAGTCTCTTCCTGAGTAGTGGATCAACCAACTACACAGAGGATTCCAAGGTGGCAAACACAAACCAAGACAGGAAAAAATGGACAGTGAAAACAACATTCAAAAGCCGTACGGCCAAACGCAAATCTGAGGTAGAACGCTAGTAGTTCGTCTTGCCTTCACAGCGGCTGGAGTGAAATGGAAATACACAGATTCATAAACTCACACACACATACATGCATACACATAAAAATAGAAACGATCAAATCGAGCGGCAGAAGTACGCAATTTTATATGCATGTATATTATGTGTGTATTTATGTACGTGCATATACATAGGTATGTATAGGTGTGTGTATATATATATATATATATATATATATATATATACATGCACTTTTGCAGTTTCTCCACCCTACCTCTCTCTCTCTCTCTTCTTCTACCTCCGTCTCTTTTCCTCCTCCTCTCTCTCTCTATCTCTCCCTATTTGTCTCTTTAGGCCTATATACATAAAAAAAGCCGAGTCGGCGTTTACGTAAATGTCTTCCACTTAAATCTTGAAGTAGGACCAATTCCATAGAGCATTTCATCCACTTAAATTCTAAGTGGCGTTGCGTCCAAAATTCTCTCGACACTTCTTGTGACTTGATATATATATTCTCTGCCTTGTGTGAGGAAAGAATCTGTAATAGAGACTATATATATATATACACCGGACTGAGGGTACTACTAGATACATATACACACACATATGTATGTATATACATATATATATATATATATATATATATATATATATATATATATGCATATATGCAAACATAATTATATATATATATATATATATATATATATATGCATATATGCAAACATAATTATATATATATATATATATATATATATATATGCATATATGCAAACATAATTATATATATATATATATATATATATATATATGCATATATGCAAACATAATTATATATATATATATATATATATATATATATATGCATATATGCAAACATAATTATATATATATATATATATATATATATATATATGCATATATGCAAACATAATTATATATATATATATATATATATATATATATGCATATATGCAAACATAATTATATATATATATATATATATATATATATATATATATGCATATATGCAAACATAATTATATATATATATATATATATATATATATATATATATATATATATATATATATATATATATATATGCATATATGCAAACATAATTATATATATATATATATATATATATATATATATATATATATATATGCATATATGCAAACATAATTATATATATATATATATATATATATATATATATATATATATATATGCATATATGCAAACATAATTATATATATATATATATATATATATATATATATATATATGCATATATGCAAACATAATTATATATATATATATATATATATATATATATATACGCTCAGCGTAGTGGGGTGGGAGGTATAAAGGAGGAGAGATGAGAATGAGAAGTAAACCAAGTATCTAAAATGCGTTAATTTGTGATTTGAGGATTTCTGGTACTTGCTTACATACCACCCCGCCCACACACGCACATGCGTATCTATGTATGAATATATACATACATATATATATGTATATATATATATATATATATATATATGTATATATATACATGTATAATCATACATCCTAAATACGAGTTTCATGTGTATATACCTAAATGAAGAGATATATTTATAATATAGACAGATAGATAGATAGATAGATAGATAGATAGCCAGGTAGATAGATAGATGGATAGATAGGTAGATAGAGAGAAAGATAGATTGATAGATAGATAGATGGATAGATAGATAGATAAATGGATGGGTAGATAGATGGATGGATGGATAGATAGAGACGATAGATAGGTAGGAAGTGGGATATATATACATACATATACATATAACACCCACACACACACACACGCATATATATTGATGGATAGATACTTACATGCGTACGTGGATGGAAATTTAAAGTGTCAGAGAAGTACTCTACTTAGAGAACATTTCACACAAACACACACACACACACAGGCGCTCACACACACACACACACACACACACACACACACACACACACACACACACGACTTCATTTCAAGTGTAAGTGACAACTTGCAATACGTTTCATTTGGGGAAAAATTGAAAACTGCTTCAGAAATTTCTGAATCTGCATTTCAACTCCCCCTCCTCCCCACCTCTCCCATTCTCTAAAATGCATGCGCGCGCGCGCGCGGGTGATTCTGTGTTACCGTTCTTCTATCTAATCGTTTAGTTGTGTCAGTCATTATAGACTGTGGCCATGCTGGGGCACCACCTTGAAGATCTTGTTTTAATCCGACGAATCGACCCAAGTACTTTTTTTTTTTTTAAATATTTGAAGCCTGGTACTTACTCTCTCGGTTTCTTTAGCCGAACCGTTAGGTTACGTGGACGTAAACAAACCAACACCGGTTGTCCAGCGGTGGTACAGGACAGATATATACACAAAATCACAAACACACTCACACACATACTCGATGGCCTTCTTTCAGACAAAACAAGGACAGACAAAGGGATTAAGTCGATTACATCGACCCCAGTGCGTAACGACCCCGAAAGGGTGAAGGACAAAGTCGACCTCGGCGGAATTTGAACTCAGAACGTAACGGCAGACGAAATACTGCTAAGCATTTCGCCCGGTTGGGTAACGTTTCTGCCAGCTCACCGCCTTTCAGTTTCCGTCTACCAAATCCACTCACAAGGCTTTGGTCAGCCCGAGGCTACAATAGAAGACACTTGACCAAGTTGCCACGCAGTGGGACTGAAATCGGAACCATGTGGTTAGGAAGCAAACTTCTTACCACACAGCCACGCCTTTGAGGAAGTATTTTATACAAATAAATTTGAAAGCTTTTTTGTGTTGAGTCCTCTCAAATAAAATGCTAGAAGTTTATTATTGGCAGAAATACGAAGGAATCTCCTAATCCTGTAGCGAGAAGATGAGTGGTCAACATAAAAACTGCGACATTTTGGGCAATCTCCGTTACTTTTTTTTTCAATGGGATGAGAATGCCAAGCTCTGTTTACATCTAAAATTTTACTGGAGGACCTTTTAAAGCCGGATCTGTCGAACAGAGTCTCACTTGGTCCCCATGTCCACAAAATACCTCCTTATCTGCCGTGACCTATGACACGTGGACGACCAACACCAGCCGTCAGCCCAGCTGGATCCTCAGTCAAGAGAACACGGTAAGAAGGGTCCAACTCGGAAAATCAAGCATGATGGCCAAACAGACTGAGCTGGCGCTCCAGAATCATACAAGTAATACGACCAGTTTCTGAGCAAAGTCGTTCGTTGGAAACGAAATCTTACCAATGTTAACCCATAATCCTGCGAAACATCCTGGGACCTTTGCAGCTCAGGAATCTTAATACCTTTGGTAAATCTATTAAAGGAAATTGATTCCAAGGATTTGTTCAGAACTTCTCTCTGTACCACCGTTCCGTTGTCCTTTGTCTTTTGGACAGCGTTTATGGAAATCTGTTTCAAGAATGTCATTTTAGTTTCCTAGAATAAAACGATGACGTTTTTGCGCACACTTATGTTTCCGAACTGAAAATAATTCGGCTTCAAATTGAGAGCCTAGTCATGAAGCAGTGGAGAGCTCTTAAACATCTATGGTATTGTCACGCACAAACGCACACATGTGTGGTTATCTAGCTATCTCTCTCTCTTTCCGATTATCACTATATATATATATATATATATATATATATATATATATATATATATATGCACGCACGCATATTATCATTATGTATATGCACGTACCTGTGTATGTATTAATAGATCAGAGACAGAATATGGAATTTACGAGATTCTTTACTCAAAATCCATTACAATTGTTTCGACTCATTCTACACCTGTAGCTCATAGACGAGATATGCTGTGCAATTAATTGTCTTGTATCACAAGGTGGTCCCTACTGATATATATATATATATATATATATATATATATATATATATTGGAAAAAAGTATAAGATACTCAGATATCTGGATGGTTGTACATTTACAGATTTTTATTAATATGTCACATGGTCAGTTCTTTCAATGACAAGTTTATTCTTGACCCTTAAAGATGGCAAAACCAGGTTGCAATATATATATATATATATATATATATATATATATATATATATATATATATATATATATATATAATATAGATAATATATAAATATATGCATATATATATATATATATAATATAGATAATGTATAAATATATGCATATATATATATATATATAATATAGATAATATATAAATATATGCATATATATATATATAATATAGATAATATATAAATATATGCATATATATATATAATATAGATAATATATAAATATATGCATATATATATATATATATATATATATATATATAATATAGATAATATATAAATATATGCATATATATATATATATATATATATAATATAGATAATATATAAATATATGCATATATATATATATATATATATATATAATATAGATAATATATAAATATATGCATATATATATATATATATATATATATATATATATATATATAATATAGATAATATATAAATATATGCATATATATATATATATATATATATATATATATATATAATATAGATAATATATAAATATATGCATATATATATATATATAATATAGATAATATATAAATATATGCATATATATATATAATATAGATAATATATAAATATATGCATATATATATATATATATAATATAGATAATATATAAATATATGCATATATATATATATATAATATAGATAATATATAAATATATGCATATATATATATATATATATATATATAATATAGAGAATATATAAATATATGCATATATACATATATATATATATATATATATATATGTACATATGTACATATATATTTATATATATACATGCATATTTGGGTACAGAACATCAAAAGATAAAAAACGTAGGAACAATGAGAAAACAAAAACAGAAAACGAACTTTTTTTTCGAACGAAAAAAACAAACAAACAGAGAAACGGGACATGCAACATAAAGCACATTTCCTTCATCAGTTGTCCCCTGTTTTATCTACTCCGCGTTTCGACGGTAAGGACAAGGTGCGGTGAATATGTTGTCGTCTAAGTTACGCAAAAGTGAAAATAAAACTGACATCTCATTTCAACAGATATATTTACCAAAATTACATAAAAATATCTTGAAATACTAAAGAGTAAATTTGTTCAATAAAATCACCATTGGCTTCCACCGTGGCCTACAGACGACTTCGTAATCTCCTGCAACTCTTCTGGATGGTCTCCTTGTTTAAGACAGTGAATGCTGCCATAATCCTTGCCTTCAGTTCATCTTTGGTGTTACAAGGAGTTTTGTTGGTCTCTCGCTCAACTGCACACCACACATAATAACCAAAGGAGTTGCAGTCTGGGAAGTTAGGTGGCCAGATGTTAGGGGTGATGTGGTCACAGAAATTGTCTGATAGCCATGACTGGTTTCTCTTGCTTGTGTGACATGGTGCAGAGTCCTGTTGCCAGACATAGGGTCTTCCAACAGCAACCCTCTTGATCCTGGGTAGCATACCTCCTCCAGGTACTTGATGTAGGCCTTGGTATTGAGTCTGAGGCCGTGGGAGAAGATGAATGGAAGCATAACGTCATCGTCACTAGTTCTGGCAGAGTGAATTGCGTGATGGTACTATCATTAAAGACAGACACAGTCTCTGTCTTTAGTTTTTCTTTAAATGATAGTTTTTAACATTCGTATACTGCAACTATTTCAATGTCATGGGATATCTTCAGTTAGAATTAGATAGACCCTATTTTGCATTGTATTATATTAAGCTAAATCATTATTAACTGAACAAAAGCAAAAGCAAGTAGAGGGAGATGTATAATGAAAGTGCTCAAAAAATACTTCCATTATGGACCGATATTGTTTGCATTTTTTTTTTCGTGAAAGGCGTAGAGAGAACAGCAACAGCAGCAGTGTTAAACTTAATTTGAAAGTTACAAACATCTTTCAAGTTGCATCTTTTACTATTTTCAGTCATTAGTCTAGGGCCATACTGGGGCATCGCCTTGAAGGAATTAGTCAAACAAACCGACGCCAGTACTCTTATTTTTAAACGTGGTCCTAATTCTATCAGTCTGTGAGGCTGAGAATCTAGAACATCTCTGATCATAGGTCTGCTGGATCAAAACTGACACCACCACCACCACTACTACCACCACCATCATCATCATCATCATTATCATCATCATCATCATGAACAATGGCAACTACATATATGTTAAAACAAGTATTTGAGTGTTTATATCCGCTTTAATCAGTTTTCTCACATATACAAAAGTCTTATACATACATACGTACTGGGTGTATATATAAACATTGGTAAACAAAAACAACAGGTAATACATACAAATAAACACGTACATATATGTGTGTATCTGCGTGTGTGTGAGTGAGAGAGAGAGTGAGAGTGAGAGAGGTTAAAGAGTCAGAATTGTATATTTGTTGGGCAAATGACAATCTCCATTATCTGATTCATCTAAAAACAAAACAAATACACACACGGATGTATATCAACATGTGTTTGTATATATATATTATATATAAGCCTGTACACATACACACACACACACACGCACACGCACACACACACGCACACATGTCTGGATATGTATATATGTGTGTGTATCTGTATATATACATATGTATATATTTGTATATGCATATATATATATATATATATATATATATATGTATATTGTATATGTATATTGTAGATATATATATATATATATATTGTATATATACACACATATATATATATATACAATATGATATCTACAATATATATATACAATATACATATACATATATATATATACAATATGATATGTATATATGTATATATATATATAGAGAGAGAGACATATATATATATATATATATATATATATATATATATATATCTATATATACATATGTACATATATTGTATATATATATATGTGTGTGTGTGTGTGTATGTACATGGTCTGATCGATAAGTATCCGGACTGTTGCCATAGTAACGAAGCTAAAGCACGCAGAGTGAAACCGCTTGGCACAGATTGACCGTTAACTAAGTTTTATCATTCTAGGTCACTTCCGCTGTTTACAGTAGTGCTTGGAAGGAACGTGTGTAGTGTGTGATCGTCACATTGACCACGGCAGAGGAAGTTGAGCAGAGAATCTGCATCAAATTTTGCCAAAAGTTTGGCGATACCTGCTCAGATACCTACACAAAGTTGCAAAAAATTTATGGAGGGGAGTGTACGAGACACACACAAGTGTACGAGTGGTTCAGACGTTTCCAAAATGGCCGAAAAAATGTTGATAGTGAAATCCTCAACCAACAGAACTGAGAAAAACATTGCAGATGTGAGTGCAGCTGTGAGGGGAAATCGTTGAATCCCCATCTGTGAGTTATCAGAGGATGTGCAGATAAGTTACGGTTTAGTTCAGTCCATTATCATGGAAGATTTGGCTATGAGACGCGTGTCTGCAAAGTTTGTGCCAAAACTACTTTCAGTTGACCAAAGAAAAAAAAAAAAAAAAAAAACAAACACTCGGGTTTCAGTTGCAGAAGATCTTCCTGATTGTGTCGAGGACAATGAAAACTTTTTGAAAATAGTCACAACGAGTGATGAATCGTGACTCTATGGCTATGACCCCGAAACAAAGGCTCAGTCTTCGCAGTGGAAGAACCCAACCTCTCTGAGACCGAAGACACAGTTGATCATTTTCTTCAACTAAAAGGGGATTGTTCATCATGAGTATGCTCCGCCCCAGCATCGCTTGAGAACCGATATTGGTATGTTTACGTCCCCGTAAACTAGCGGTTCAGCAAAAGAGACCGAAAGAGTAAGAACTAGGCTTACAAAGAATAAGTCCTGGAGTCGATTTCTTCGACTAAAGTTGTCGCCCTAGCATGGCCGCAGTCAAATGACTGAAACAAGTAAAAGAATAAAAGAATATATATATATATATATGTACCAGCAAACGCACCCGTTCTTTGGACGATCTAAGTTACTTTGGTGGTATTTTTTTCACCAAATAATTGAACTACCGAGAAAGTTTATGAGTAGCACTGCAATCTATGTTTCCGATTAACCTAGGAACAGAAAATCAAATTGAAGGCTAGTTATTGTGTTGATCGTTGCACTTTCATGATCCTAGAACATATAAGTTTGCAAGTGATGCAAAGTAGAGCTACTGAAGTGTTTTGGGAGGAGATTACAGGTAATGACTAAAAAATTGAGTTGTTTTACATGAAAGTGAAATTTCTTGTCAGAAACAGCCACATAAATAAATGGTGTAAGGAAGTTGTTAAACCTTCTCCCCTGGGAGTTTATCTTTATTCAACAGCAAAGAGATCTTTTTTTTTTTTTTTTTTTGGAGAGATAAGCTAACAAAACCCCTTTATTTTGTCTTTCCACGTAGTCTGCGCATAAACTAACAGTGAATGATGCATAAAGTGAAATTGGTATGGACCTTTCTGAAAGATACGTGTCGCTTTCGTTAGTGGAAACAAAACTCTTATTTAAAGGTTGATTCTTTGGGACGAATCATATGTGATTGTTTAAAAAAAGGCTAGAATGACAATACTAAAACGTATTTAGAACAATTGACAACACTTGAAATATCATAATGGATGGATAAGTAAGCATCCTTAAAGTGAAACAACGCATTGGTAGATAAGTAAAGTTTTTAACAAATAGAAGAGAGGTAAGGGAACATCAGCTTTCAAGTAACTCAGAATAGGTAAAGGTAAATTTGTCAAAGTTTAATGCAGTTTAAATATGGAGATTAAGATTGTTTGGTATTGGATATTCATTGCGTACATTGTACCCAGTTAATTTAATCACCGTCGCAGGTGGACAGTCGAAATAAATAGACAAAATCCTTTCACTTTTATAAAGAGATTGGATTTGTTCAGTTTCGCTCACAAGTTTTTTAATTTTTTTAAACTAAACAGTTTGAAAGTTCGTATACTATTGTAATTTCTCACGTTGAACATGGTTTACTTTCAATATTTTTGACAAAATTTCGTATTTTAGAAGTTATTTCGTGTTGTCGTATTTAGGTAATTTTAACCAATCAACGACGTGTATTCAGTTGAAGAAGGCTAAGAAAGTTTGATAAAAATGTTGAAAGGAAACGTGTTCAGCGCGAGACATCCTAACAGTATACGAAATTTCAAAGTGTTTAGTTAAAAAAATAATTAAATAATCGATGAGCAAAACTGAACAGATCCAAGAGATTAAAAAAAGTATAGAAGACACTATATACAAAAAAGCACTATGTCCATTTAGGTCCATTTTCGCAGGAGCTCTGGGCAAAATGTTTAGTGCATGATCATCCTTGGGACATAAGTAATATGCATGTAAAGTTTGGTGAAAATCAATTGAGAATTGTGGAAATGAATGCGTTCAGTGTTCCTAGTCAATCTAATCACCGTCACTGGAGGACAGTGGAAATAAACGGAAGACCCTACATACAAAACACTAAGTCCCTTTACGTCCATTTATGCGGGAGCTCTAGGCAAAATGTCCCATCCTTGGGACATAAGTAACCACCTTTAGTCGAGCACTGCTTTTAGTCGAGCAAATCAACCCCAGGACTTATTCTTTGTAAGCCTAGTACTTATTCTATTGGTCTCTTTTGCCGAACTGCTAAGTTACGGGGACGTAAACACACCAGCATCGGTTCTCAAGCGATGTTGGGGGACAAACACAGACACACAAACGCACACATGTATACATATATATATATATATATACGACGGGCTTCTTTCAGTTTCCGTCTACCAAATCCACTCACAAGGCTTTGGTCAGCCCGAGGCTATAGTAGAAGACACTTGCCTAAGGTGCCACGCAGTGGGACTGAACTCGGAACCATGTGGTTCGTAAGCAAGCTACTTACTATACAGCCATTCCTATATATATATATATATATATATATATATATATATATATATATATATATAGATGCGCGTATATGTGTGTGTGTGCGTGTGTATATATGTGTTTGTGTGTGTGAGAGAGAGAGAGAGAGAAAGCGGAGTTGATGGGCGTACCTAAACACACACGATAACACAGATGCACATGCACAACCACACACACACACACACACACACACACACATATATATGTGTATTTCTATATATATATACTCTTATCAAGTGGTTGCTTGTTTTAAGGGGCCGACACCTCCCTAGTACCCCCAGCCCTTAATTACACAGTGAAATGAGAAGCTTAACTAATCTACACCAAGATTTAACTGGATTGATGACGAGATAGATCACCATGGCAACTTACTCATGGGTATATAATATGTATATATAAATATAAATCTATCTGTATATATGTGTGTGTGTTTGTCTATGTATGTATAAATGTATATATATATATAAGTATGTCAATACATATATATATACATATTTATACATACAAACACACTCATATATATATATATATATATATATATATATATATATGTCTTGCGTGTGCTTGTTTGTGTGTGTGTGTATTTGTGAGTATTAATGTGTGCAAGGGCTAGGACCCCTGTACAAAATAGCCCTTTGTTTGAAGATTTTTGACTCAAGAGGGCGCTATTTTGTCATTTCCCTAAAAGCCACTTACACAGCCACCCTTCACACGTTCCCCTCTCTACTCTCATTGTTTGTCTGTATGTCCATCTGTCTGTGTGCCTGTCAGTCTGTTCGACTGACATACACATGCACACACATATATCAACGCACCCTCACACACACACATACACACATGCACATATATATCAATGCACCCTCACACATATACACGCACACATATATCAACGTACCCTCACACACACATACACACACACACACATATATCAACGCACCCACACACATACACACACACATATATCAACGCACCCACACACATATACACACACACACACACACATAACAACGTACCCTCACACATATACACACACACATATATCAACGCACCCACACACATATACACACACACACACACACATAACAACGTACCCTCAGACATATACACACACACATATATCAACGCACCCACACACATACACACACACACATATATCAACGCACCCACACACATATACACACACACACACACACATATATCAACGTACCCTCACACATATACACATATATCAACGCTCCCTCTCACACACACACACACGTACACACACACACACTTACACACACACACACGCACTTACACACACACACACACATCGTCCAAAGACAACCACTTCACTGCATTACCGTAAGTGAACCCACTAACGTTGAACCGTCTAACGGATATAGACCCCCCCCTGTGATACCCCGTCCTCATCTAAACCCCTGCACCACCGCCATCGCTATCCTCCCCCCCATATCTACCTACGGCCCCAAAACAAACAACACAACAAAGGCACCCCACCCCTACCTTTCCCCCCCACCCACCAGATCTTTCCTTCTCTCTCTTCCTCTCTCTCTCTCTCTCTCTCTCTCTTTCTTTGCTGCTTCACCACCATCATCAGCGTCAACGTCTTTCTCATCGTCAGCATCATCATCAGCAGCAACGTCATCAGCATCATTATCATGGACGTCGTCATTTTCATTTTCCTCGCCCTCCTCCTCCTCCTCCTCTTCCGTCTTCCTCCTCTTCCGTCTTCCTCCTCTTCCACCTCTTCCTCCTCTTCCACCTCTTCCTCCTCTTCCTCCTCTTCCTCCTCTTCCACCTCTTCCTCCTCTTCCACCTCTTCCTCCTCTTCCTCCTCTTCCTCCTCTTCCCTCTTCCTCTTCTTCCTCCTCCTCCTCCTCTTCCTCTTCCTACTCCTCCTCCTCTCTCTCTTCCCCTTCCACTCCTTCCTCTCCTTCCTCTTCCTCCTCCTCCTTCCCCCTCCTCCTCCTCCTCAACATCATTATTGTCGTCGTCGTCGTCATCGTCCACATTTTCATCTTCTCCACATCATCATCGTCATCATCATCATCAACAGCAGAAGTATCACCATTACCATCACTCTACGGTCCGCATCTTCCTACCACTTTCGTAGTAACATCTAAGCCCGTCATTTCAATCACTCCCACCATCGCCACCACCTCCACCACCACCACCACCACCTCCACCACCAGCATCTCCACCAGCATCACTACCAACACAACACAAAGACAACCCATCTCCTCCTTCACCTCCACCATCACCACAACCTCCACCACTATTACCGCCACCATCACCACAACCTCCACCACTATTACCAACACCGCCACCTTTGCTACAACAACAACAATTACTACTACTACTACTACTACTACTACTACTACTACTACTACTACTACTGCTGCTGCTACCACCAGCATGTCACCCCTCCACCACCCGCCACATACTTCAGTGACACCCAGGTATTCAAGATGTCTAGATTTCGTTGTCACTGTCAACGTAGAGGTCAGCACTGACCTTTTCTTGTCTCGGATATTTATGGGTTACATATTAAGCTTGTGTGTGTGTGTGTGTGTGCAAATACACACGCGCGCACACACCTATACAAACATATGAATTTGCTATTGTGTATGCGTGTAAAGACAGACTTACGTTTTATGTCTACAAACACACACACACATACACACACGTACACTCAAAAATATACACAAGTATATGTGCGTGTGTATATATTTATACATATATATATATATATATACACTCACAGTTTAATGTGTGTTTGTTGATATGTATACACGAAGATTTGGTCATATATATATGTATATATACATATACATATATACATATCCATATATACACACACATGTATATATAGAAATAGTTAAATACACATTTATTCCAAGATATGTATCAGCATAAGTATATTTACACCCCCTCCATAACGCGCACACACACTTACATCCCCCCGACACATACATACACACACATACGCAAACATACACACACGCATTCTCACACACAGAAACACGCATGCGTAATATATACGTGTCACTGATGATGTGTTTTGAGTGAATATTCGCGGAAGAAAATGGGCAGTTTGTGTGTATGTGTGTGTATATACACACACACACATATATATATATATATATATATATATATGCGGTTGTATATAGGCCAGTGTGCGTACATATTTGTATGAGTGTTGTGTAAAAAGTAAGTTGTGTAAGCACTTTCCGAAACAATATATGAGTGAGTGTGTGTGTGTGTGTGTGTGTGTGTGTGTGTGTGTGTGTGTGTGTGTGTGGGTAAGGGACCGTGGAATTGTGCCCTTACACTCCCAAAATATTCAGGACATGTGGAATGTAATGTCACTTCTCGTTTGAGTTTGCAGACGAGACACGAGATGTCAGAATGGACGATAACATATGGCGGATATCTCTACTAAATTTCATCTTGAGGTTTTTTTGCTATGCTACACACACACACACATACACACACACACCATACATAATACGGAAAGAAAATAAGCAGAGAAGACAAGGGAAACATATAACGAACAGAGAAACAAGATCAAAACAAAATGGATATAAAAGAATTATCCCATCATCAGCTATTGAATCGGATGTCATCGTGATTTCGTCACCTGAGGAGAATCTCAATATTTCCAATTATACGAATATCTTTAGAAAGACATAGTACAAAGGGTGGGTGTGAAGGCGTTTGAGCTAGCGATTAGGGTGTTGTACCCATGATCTAAAGATTGTGGTTTCGATTCCCGGGCCGGTTGCAGTATTAGTTTTTTTTCCGTAAGACACTACACTACATTTCTTTTCGCTCCAGTCCATTCACCGGATCTTTTTTAAAACGAGGGCCACATTTTTCATTAACGAAACACTTTGAAACTTGGAACACTGGTAGAATGTGTCATATAAAACATCTTTTTCTCTTAGTCTTCTTAAAAAAAAAAAGAAATCCCTAAGTTATTCCATGTTAAAGTTGTCGTATTTCTGTAATTTCAACCAATCACTGACGTCCATTCAGCCGATATACATTAAGTGCCGACTACATAAACAAACGATTCTGAAACAATTCTATCGGTGATAGGGTTAGGGTTAGGGTTAGGGTTAGGGTAAAACAGCAAATTTAAAAAGAAAAAAGCAAAACGAAGCTATGGAAATTAAATACGCTTTACACCGCTTAATCAGCCAAAGGAGTAAATGTAAACAACTGAATACTTGTCAGTGATTGGTTGAAATTATCGAAATAAGACAATTTTTTACATGAAATTCGAATACAAAAATATTTTTCTGTTCTATAACACAAAATAGATAAGTATACGAAGTTTGAAAGTCTTTCGGTACCAAAAACACTACGTAAAACATTAATGAAAACTGTGGCCCCCGTTTTAAAAAAGATCGCATTCACCTAACGTAGGACCGGCGATCTGTTCAGAGGGAATGCTGGGATTTCCGTCCCTTATACGACATGGAAACTGGTAAACCAGTTAACTGTGTTCTTGAGTAAAACATCTCATTCATATAAGAAACGTTGTAACTTTTAATACTGGTTTTAAATTCTATAGAAAATCTATAGAGTAGGCACAGGAGTGGTTGTGTGGTAATTAGCTTGCTTACCAACCACATGATTCCGGGTTCATTAGCACTGCGTGGCACCTTGGGTAAGTGTCTTCTACTATAACCTCGGGCCGACCAAAGCCTTGTGAGTAAATTTGGTAGACGGAAACTGAAAGAAGCCTGTCGTATATATGTATATACATATATGTACGTGTGTGTGTGTGTTTGTGTGTGTGTTTGTCCCCCCTCCCCAACATCGCTTGACAACGGATGGTGGTGTGTTTACGTCCCCGTAACTTAGCAGTTCGGCAAAAGAGACCGATAGAATAAGTACTAGGCTTACAAAGAATAAGTCCCGGGGTCGATTTGCTCGACTAAAAGTGGTGCTCCAGCATGGCCACAGTCAAATGACTGAAACAAGTAAAAGAGTAAAAGAGTAAAGAGTAAAGAGACATCCTAAAAGTGATTGTACCACACCACTGTCACAAAATGTCGGACACGGTATTGACCCATGACCCTTTAATATACTTAGAATCATCGGTGTTTTATCGTGTATCCGATAGTTTATTTGGTTTCTTCTTGACCATTTCTTCCCCGTGTTTATGGGACCGATTCTTGCATGGAAGCGTCTGTTGCAAAGTTCACAAGGGAACCGTGTTGGAGGTTTTGGTTGTTGCAGCCACCATTTTCTTTCTTGTCGTTTCTCTTCCTCTCAGTCGCTCAGTTTCAAAATGATCTGTCACAGTGGAGATGGAATGATGCCAGCCGGTTCTGTCCTGAATTTCAATGTCCCAGACTTTGGGATCGATTCCAGTCAGCTTTAGGCTTTGCTTCAGCTGATCCTTGTGTCGACAGAAAGTTTACCATATAAAATTTAACACGGAAGCCTGGTTCCTTTCATTCTTGCTACGTGGCCCTCCCATCTCAGACGATGTTTCAAGATGATAATCTCGATGCTGCTGCTTTTCGTTCCCTCCAAAATGGTGACATCGGTCACATAGTCGTTCCATTTAATATTCATAATAGAGCGGAGCTTCTGTTGGTGAAATTGCTCTAGTTTTTTGATGATATTCGTATAAAATTGGAATCTTCTGCCTGTAAAGCGAAATACGATGTCCCTACGAGCAATTATGTATGAACCAGTTGCCAAGAATGTGTTTAATAAGTAAATTGCTTTATCCAAAAGTGTTAGACCTCTAAGCTTAGTGGCTTTTAAAGCAATGTGGTCGTGTATGGTTAATGAGTTGGATGCGGTGCTGAAGAAGGGGCAATAACTTGGGAACTATGGATAGACACCCGTTATGGTCTTTTTTTTCTATTTTCCATCGCATCATTCACAGAGATGTATTTATTTACGAAACGTGGTATATATATCTTTCCTTCTTGAATCGCGCAAACGAGTCCTTGCAAAACTGCAGCTTATTTTCCACAGCTTTCTTGCAAGTGGTAAGCTCCCAAGCAAACTGAAGGAGGGAATAATATGCCCTGTCCATAAAGGTGGAAGCAAAGCAGATGCTAAAGATTATAGACCTATCTCTCTGACCTCAGCAAAGTCATGGAACGAATAGTCCCCAAGAAACTAATCACGTTCCTTGAAGCAAATGACCTGCTGACTAACACCCTGCATGGATTTCGACCAGGTAGAAGCTGTCTAACACAGATCTTATGACATTACGACTGTATGGAATATATCTCGACTTTGCAAAACTTTTGATAAAGTCAAGCATGGTATGATATGCAGAAACTGCGTGATCTTGTCCTAGTTGGAAAACTTGGAGAGTTGCTACGCGACTTTCTAAAAGACAGACGTCAGACAGTGGTGACCAATGGAGCCAACGCAACGGAAACACAAATAGTAAGTAGTGTTCCACGGGGCACTGTCTTGGGGCCATTGATATTTATAGAGGTTCTCTCAGACATGCTCTCAGCTACTCAAATAGCCACCCTTGCTAGCTATGCAGATGGTACAAAAGTCTCCCAGACAATACAAAATCCTGGAAATATTGCGCATCTGCAACGGAAATTGGTCGCAATATGGAGGTGGGCTGAGGCCAACAACATGCAGTTTAATGCAGGAAAATTCCAGGCCCTGCGCTACCAGCACACAAAGCTAAACGACATGCAAACAGGATATACTGGCCCGGGAGGAACTGAAATCCCTGAATCAAAATCAGTGCGTAACTTAGTCATTGACATGACCAATGGTGCATCTTTGCAGGTGCATATTAACAATTTGGTAATAAAATGAAGACGGCTAGCTGGATAGATCCTCCGAACATTCAAAGCGAGAGAAAGGGAGACAACGATGGTCCTTTGGAGGGCGTGCGTCCTCAGCTGCTTGGACTACTGCTATGGTCATCACACAATATAAAATTCCCGACGGAACTCGAAGCAATGCAACAAAGCTACACAAAGAAAATCGTCTCAATGCAACGTATCAGCTATTGGGAAAGACTGAAAGAGTGAAAACTCTTCTCCCTAGAACGAAGGCGGGAAAGATATGTAGTGATATATATCTGGAAAATCCTAGAAGGCCTTGTGCCAAACTTTGGCATTGAAAATTACACAAACAACAGAACGGGACCACAACAGCATAGTGCCAAGAATCCCAGCATCGTAATCAAAATTCAGGACCAAATACTGCAACAGTTTGGGTTTTAAGGAACCACAGCTCTTTAATATCCTTCCAAAATGCCTGAGAGACCAGCATGGTGTAGATGTAAGTGTCTTAAAAATAAACGATTTCCTCCTGTCAAGGGTTCTAGATGATCCTGCTTCATAGCAGGAAACAGAGATGAGGGCAGCAGCATCTAACTCCCTCATTCACCAAATGCCACATATCAGATGAGGTTTCAAGTAATGGTGTAGCATAGCTAACGGCGGTGCCCCAGCATGACCACAGCTGAAACACTTAAAAGAATAAAAGAATGTATATCTATCTATCTATCTATCTATTTATCTATCTATCTATCTATCTGTCTATTTAAAATATATATAATGGAAAGCATGCGCAAGAAATACCATAAGGTAAAAAAGAATTATTAATTAGTAATTAAATGTGTTACTAACAGCAACAGCACGCTAAAAATAGTAGTCAAAAGACGACTACAACCACAGATCTTCACTGATACACATTCATTGAAATTGTGAGAATGAGAAATTCTAAGCCCCGTGCATATAACAAAAAGAATCGTAAATTGAAAAGCCAAACATACCCGTATCCTCACGATTTCGAACTTTGTGAAAAAGCGACTTAGTTCTCATCAGCGAGTCTTATTGACCCGAGGGTCATAGAAGACTGCCCATTTCAACAATGTTTGCGATGACATTTTTAATGCCGCAGCAAATATTTGGTTGTAGTCGTCTTCTGACTGCTACTTTTAGTGTGCTGGAACTGCTTGTCGCACCCTTAATTATATATATATATATATATATATATACATATATATATATATATATATATAATATATATATATATATATATATATATACATGCATATGCCTACATAAATATATGTATATATGTATGTATCCACATACAATGACATACATCTGTATATATAAGTACGTAAGAGTGTATATATGTTTAGAAATGTGTACGGATGTGTGAATATGCACATGCGCACAAATATAATCCCACGTGTATGTATGTAG
>NC_142956.1:11750950-11763450 GCF_046866305.1 Octopus bimaculoides
CACATACAGTGAGGATGACATTCCAAAGGCTGAAACAATTTGAATGGGAAACGATGCCCCACTTACCATATTCGTCTGATCAGACATTATATGCCTATTCAATTTTTAAAAAGACATATTACATCATGCTTTACATAAATAATATATATATACATATATATGAATATATATATATATATATATATATGAATATATATATATATATATATATATATATATATATATATTATAAATTAACTACCAACAAAAATAATTGGTAAGCTAATTCAAAAAATAATCACCAAAATAGCAGAAAAAACGACAGTGAAGGTATGCAGACTCTTCAAGAATCGATCCTTTTGGTTATATTAATAATAATAAAGGAGTTACGACGCAAATTCAAATGAACATATTTATCTTCTTCAAACAAGGCAGGGCTTACTAGGGATGAAATAGAAGTAGTGTTAGCTGCTCGGAAGTCCTTTATTTCTTTTAAAGATAAGATTTGGATTCGTAAAAATACTCCTAATGCTTTCAATGTTCCTATGGGAAGTTCCGACTCAGCTCAAATAGCGGATGTTGTGGGTTCCTATATTTTGTATGAATTGGCTGATCAATTCCCTATGGTTAGGGGTGGTTTATATAGGGACGATTGTCTTATTTATATTAGAAATTATTCTACCCAATGTTTGCAGAGTCTTAAAGGTAGGTTATCTAGATTTTTTAATAGGATGGGAATGAGTGTCACTTACGATGATGATATTTCGCTAGCTAATTATTTAGATGTGACACTTGATATAAAAAACGATACGTATAGACCGTACCATAAACCATCTACTAATTTGAAATATATAAGTAGATAGAGTAACCACCCTAGAAGTATTATTGATAATTTAGTTAGAAATATTTCGATTAGGCTTTCTAATATATGTACACACTATATATATATATTTATATATATATATATATATATATGAATATATATATATATATATATATATATATATATATATATATATATATATATATGAATATATATATATATATATATATATATATATATATATATATATATATGAATATATATATATATATATATATATATATATATATATATATGAATATATATATATATATATATATATATATATATATATATATATATATGAATATATATTCATATATATATATATATATATATATATATATATATATATGAATATATATTTATATATATATATATATATATATATGAATATATATTCATATATATGAATATATATGAATATATATTCATATATATGAATATATATGAATATATATTCATATATATGAATATATATTCATATATATACATATATATGAATATATATATATATATTTATATATATACATATATATGAATATATATATATATATATATATATATGTATACATATATATGAATATATATATATAACACACACATACATGCTCACACACACATGCACCCTCATGCACACACATACAGTTGCTCTCTCACACACACACGCACCACAATGACAATTCAAACACAAACATACTTAGAGACACACACAAACTCACGTACACACACATAACACCTCCACCAACACACAACACAAATAGACATACGTACACATACAGGCATACACATACATATGAACCATCAGACACACATACAGTTGCTTACACACACACACACACCACAAGGGTATTTAAAACAACACACTCACTCAGACAGAGAGAGACACACACACACTCTCGCACACACACGCTCCCACACTCACAAAAAACACTCCCACGCACACACACATGCACACATACATACACACACAGACGCACACATATGTACACACCCTCACACATACATACGGTTGCTCTCTCTCTCACACACACACCACAAGGACGATTAAAACAACACACATACTCAGAAAAATAGATATACGCACACTCTCACGTACACACACCTAACATCCCCACCGACACAAAAAAACACACAAACACACAAACACACGCACTCACAAACGAACTCACGCACACACACGAACAAACACATATACACATACACACACATGCGCACACAACACCCTAACAAATATTAATCACACACGTACTCACTCACACAAACGTGCACACACATACACACACCATCCTACCATAGATAAAACACACACATACTCATATACACATGCCACACACACACGCACGCACGCATACAGACATAGACATACACATACATATGAACCATCACACACATACGTTTGCTTACACACACACACACACACACACACCACAAGGATATTTAAAACAACACACCCACTCAGACAGAGAGACACACACACACTCCCACACTCACACAAAACACTCCCACGCACACACACAGATGCACACATACATACACACACATACGCACACATACGTACACACCCTCACACATACATACGGTTGCTCTCACTCACACACACACACACACACACACCACAAGGACGATCAAAACAACACATACATACTCAGACAAAGAGATATACGCACACTCTCACGTACACACACCTAACATCCCCACCGACACAAAAAAACACTCAAACACACACTCATATACACATTCCACAATAAACTCTGGGACCAATAAAAACGGCACACACACACACACACATACACACACACACGGACACAAACACACATATATACACACACACATAGAGATGTGCACAAAACCAGTGAACCATGACAGACTGTCACAGACCAACCAAAAATAAAATAAAAAAATAAAAAAATCCTTTTTAACTCTTCTTCCCTCCCACCCCAGCTAGCCAGTCATACTGTCTCTTAAGACAGTGAAACATTCCCTCAATATACACAAGAGAAAAAAGCCAGGTCAGTTCCTCCTCAACTTTATTCGATTGTCAAAGAATATGTATAAGAATATGTATATGTATTTTTCCATATATGTATTTTCATACTTACACTGTTTTTAACATTTTCATTTTAATATCAGAGAATGTGTGATAATCAGTATGTAACAATACAAAGTTCATACAAAGCTTTATACTTTAAATATATTTTATCATCAAAGAATGTATATATGCATTTTAATACTCAGACTGTTTTTTAACATTTTTTATTATTCTCAAAGACTTTCGATAATCTTTTTCTAAAAAAGTGAAACCGGTTAAGTAAATAAATATTTTAAAAAAATAAGTGCATTTTCAAACCTTCTTTCATATATATATATATATATATATATATATATATATATATATATATATATATAAGCAATGTTAAATCTCTGAATATATATATATATATATATATATATATATATATATATATATATATATATATATATATATATATATATATAGAGAGAGAGAGAGAGATTCTTTGTATGCGTGTATGAGTGTAAGATTAAGAATCATTCATGAGATTCAAAGAATTTTCATTTCTTCCATTTTGTCATTATGACGTCACAATATCTGTAAACGTTTTCTCCAGAGATTTCCTTTCCAAAATTCTTTAGTCTCTTTCAACCTTTCACGGTGATTAGAGGCTAGGGAATGTGTGCGCCAGGGGGCGTACCCGGACATCTGAGGTGACAGTCATCTTCACCTTGTTTTTGATGTTTGTGGGGATATTTTATGCACCTTTGAGTTCTTAAACACCCAATGTAACATGCTGGTTGGTAGCATAACATAGTTACAAGGTGTCCGGTGGTGTTCCTCTACCCGGATGAATTCTTAACCAGGCCATTTCAGGACAGAAAACCTGGAGGTTCCAACCAGAAATATCTTCCCTTCTTCACTCTCCAGAGATTCACACAGAATATTTTATTTTATAAACAATTTTGTGAGTGTAAAGAGAATGGAACATTAAATAAGAATAAAAATGATGAACGCGAAATAAAGTTTACTCAACAAATAGTCACAGGTATGTGAAGAGAGTTTCGTTATAAACTTGGTAAGAATTTTAACAAAACATAAATCTTTCGTTATTCAAAGGTTTGTTAATATTTTCTAGAGATTTCTATAATAAAGTAAAATAGTTTCTACGTTATTTGTATCACGCTACGTGATACACTAATACAATCGGCAAACACACGAAGATCCAGCTTTGGAACAGTATTCGACCGAAACACTGGAAAAAGTTCCTGGTTTTAAGAGTAACACGAAGGAAAACAGAAAACTACGGAAGCACAAAACTCTTCCAGCTCCGCACAAACATCCGCAGCCATTTTGAAAATAAACTATTCTGTAAACGAACGCAAGAAATATAAATTCGTTAATGGATTCTTTTATGGAATAACGAACGTATTTTAGTTTCTTCCTTTATTTTTATATAAATTTTGTTGTTTCTTTCCATTTCTTGTATCAGTCATTGGACTGCGGCCGTGCTGGAGCACCACCTTGAAAGGTTTACTTAAACAAATCGACCCCAGTATTGTATTTTATCTGTATGTCTGGTACCTTTTTGTTTTATCGATTTCTATCACTGAAACACTAAGTTATGAGAGCGTAAACAAACCAAGACCGGAGGATTTTTAGCTAAATGTATCGACCTATGTACTTTTTTAAAGCCTGGTACTTATTCTGTCGGTCTTGGCTTGCCGACCCCTAATTTAAGGGAAGACATAAACACACCAGCACTACTTGACAAGTAATGAAGGCATGTACACAAACACACACACACACACACACACACACACACACACACACACACACACACACACACACACACACATACACACACACACACGCACACAATACGACGGGCTTCTTTCAGTTTCCACCTACACAGTAGGATTGAACGCGGAACCCTGTGGTTCAGAAGCAAGCTTCTTACCACACAGCCACGCCTGCCCCTATATATGTGTGCGTGTGTGTGTGTGTGTATAAATATATAGAGATATACATATATACATGTGTGTATATGCATGTGTATATGAGTGTAAACTGGTGATGGCGGTGTTGGTGAAAAAAGTGTAACTGTACCCTTGGTGAGACGTGACGGGCATGGATAGAGGAATGTCTGACCTATCTATTATCCCTACCAACACGTCACTCACCACATTTTTTATTCATAGTTTCCTCTTCTATATACACCTCCTTGTCTTTATCTCCCTCTTTCTACCACTTAAAAGTTATATACATACATATATATATATATATATATATATATATATATATATATATATATATAATGCATGTATGTATATATGTGAATATATAGATACCTATACACATATATACCTGTATATGTATTTGTATTTATTGTGTATATATGTATATGTATATATATATATATATATATATATATATATATATATATATATATATGTGTGTGTTTATATATGTGTATTATACATATATATACATATATATATATATACAATACACATACATTTATAAACACTTACACACATGCGCCCGTGCATGCACACACACACATACATGCACACACGCACACATACACGTATACATATACATGCATATATGTAAGTATACATACCTATATATATATATATACATGTGTGTATATATACATGTATGTATATATATATATATATATATAAATATATATATATGCATATATTTACGTATATATATATATATATATATATGTGTGTATGTATATATATACGTACATATAATATATATATGTATATATATATATATATGTATATATATACGTACATATAATATATATATGTATATATATATATACATACATACATATATTATATATATATATATATGTATATATATATATATACATACATACATATATTATATATATATATATATATATATATATATGTATATATATATATATATACATACATACATATAATATTATATATATATATATATATATATATATATATATATGTATGTAGCTGACTGTATGCGTGCACTTAAACACACACACACAGAAGACACACACGGGTACACATTAACACATTAGCACAATACACGCGAACAAGCGCCGTTTTTCATTGTCCAGCACTTTTGTAAAAATAGAAACTGGCGCTTGCAGCGACATCTATGCAGTTCTATTAAACCTACAGCCAATATGGCGCCTTACTTGACCCGTATACTTTTATTTTTCTGCGGGTTATTTGTTGAATTTTGGGGCCTTTTTGTGAGTTTATCGCAGACGATGTCGTCACGTTGACATACAAGTCAAATGGAAGCGAAATACAGATTGGAAACATTCAATTGTGTGTGTGCGCGTGAGTATTTACGGGTGTGTACGCGTGCATATATGCATTTGCATACCTGTGTATGTGTGTATAGTTGCATATATGCATATATGTATATGTGGGTGCGTATATATGTATTTATGCATATGTTAATATATGTATGTATTAATCTATGTACGTATGTATATGAATATTTTAGTGCTGGTTTTATGTCTTTCTAAGCCTATATGAATATATATTTGTACGTAATGTATGTATGAATATATTGTCTATGTGTGTATGTGTGTGTGTGTGTGTATATATATATATATATATTTATATGCATACATATATATATGTGTGTGTGTGAGTGTGTGTATGTGTATCTATATATATATATATATATATATATATATATATATATATATATATGTATGTACATAGACACACATAAATATATATATTGAGTCATCCCATAAATAATGCGGTTTTTTCAATTGCATGAACTAAAAGTCGGAGGAGGATGGGATAAACTACCCGCATCAACTTGCTATAAAAGCAGGTAGAAATTTTACCTTGTACTTATTCTTAGTGCAAGTTTCAAAGAGTGCAGTTCGATTTTTAACAGATATTTTTTTGAAGCTATAATGCAAGTGGCAAAGGAGCATATTCGGCATATTTTGCTTTATGAGTTCAATAAGGACAACAACGCAGCAGTTGATGGGGATCCGACAATAAGCATAAGCCAATGTCAATGGTGGTTCCAGGAATTCCGAGCTGGACACCACAGCCTAGAAAATGAGCGTTGTCCTGGAAGATCTATAGAGATGAACAAGGACATCCTGCAAAATCTGGTGGAACAGAAAAATCCCATCATAACTGTTGAGGAACTAGCAGAGAAGCTTGGATTTGGTCATTCAACCATCAATCAACACCTGCATGCCATCAGAAAAGTCAGCAAATTGGGTCAATGAGTTCCTCACAAACTTCCAGAGTCTAATCGCATGCAGAGAGTGAATATGTGCTCTTTTTTGCTGTCGTGACTCACAAATGGACCATTTTTGGACTGAATAGTGACTGGTGATGAGAAATGGGTTGTCTATAAAAATGTCAAGCACCGAAGACAATGGGTTGGGAAAGGAGAAACACTGGCACCCCAGGCTAAAGTAGGTCTTCACCCATGTAAGGTGTTGTTATCTGTTTGGTGGAATGTAAAAGGTTTAATCCATTTTGAACTTTTAAACTTAAACCAAACGATAACAAAGGAGATCTACTGTGAGCAGCTTCTGCAGCTTAAGTCAGTGGTAGAAGAAAAATAGCTATCTTTGGTTTGAAGACGAAAGATGTTCTTCAATCAGGATAATGCTCGGTCACATACAGTGAGGATGACATTCCAAAGGCTGAAACAATTTGAATGGGAAACGATGCCCCACTTACCATATTCGTCTGATCAGACATTATATGCCTATTCAATTTTTAAAAAGACATATTACATCATGCTTTACATAAATAATATATATATACATATATATGAATATATATATATATATATATATATGAATATATATATATATATATATATATATGAATATATATATATATATATATATATATATATATATATATATATATATATATATTATAAATTAACTACCAACAAAAATAATTGGTAAGCTAATTCAAAAAATAATCACCAAAATAGCAGAAAAAACGACAGTGAAGGTATGCAGACTCTTCAAGAATCGATCCTTTTGGTTATATTAATAATAATAAAGGAGTTACGACGCAAATTCAAATGAACATATTTATCTTCTTCAAACAAGGCAGGGCTTACTAGGGATGAAATAGAAGTAGTGTTAGCTGCTCGGAAGTCCTTTATTTCTTTTAAAGATAAGATTTGGATTCGTAAAAATACTCCTAATGCTTTCAATGTTCCTATGGGAAGTTCCGACTCAGCTCAAATAGCGGATGTTGTGGGTTCCTATATTTTGTATGAATTGGCTGATCAATTCCCTATGGTTAGGGGTGGTTTATATAGGGACGATTGTCTTATTTATATTAGAAATTTTTCTACCCAATGTTTGCAGAGTCTTAAAGGTAGGTTATCTAGATTTTTTAATAGGATGGGAATGAGTGTCACTTACGATGATGATATTTCGCTAGCTAATTATTTAGATGTGACACTTGATATAAAAAACGATACGTATAGACCGTACCATAAACCATCTACTAATTTGAAATATATAAGTAGATAGAGTAACCACCCTAGAAGTATTATTGATAATTTAGTTAGAAATATTTCGATTAGGCTTTCTAATATATGTACACACTATATATATATATATATATATATATATATATATATATATATATATATGAATATATATTCATATATATGAATATATATATATATATATATATATATATATATATATATATATATATATATATATATATATATATATATGAATATATATATATATATATATATATATATATATATATATATATGAATATATATATATATATATATATATATATATATATATATATGAATATATATATATATATATATATATATATATATATATATGAATATATATTCATATATATATATATATATATATATATATATATATATGAATATATATTTATATATATATATATATATATATATATATGAATATATATTCATATATATATATATATATATGAATATATATTCATATATATGAATATATATTCATATATATGAATATATATGAATATATATTCATATATATGAATATATATTCATATATATACATATATATGAATATATATATATATATGTATATTCATATATATGTATATATATATATATATATATATAAATATATATTCATATATATATATATATATATATATATATGAATATATATTCATATATATATATATATATATATATATATATATATATTCATATATATATATATATATATATATATATATATATACATCTGTTTCAACACACGATTTCACATAAAAAATCTTGCAAAACAAATATATATATATATATTTATATATATACATATATATGAATATATATATATATATATATATATATGTATACATATATATGAATATATATATATAACACACACATACATGCTCACACACACATGCACCCTCATGCACACACATACAGTTGCTCTCTCACACACACACGCACCACAATGACAATTCAAACACAAACATACTTAGAGACACATACAAACTCACGTACACACACATAACACCTCCACCAACACACAACACAAATAGACATACGTACACATACAGGCATACACATACATATGAACCATCAGACACACATACAGTTGCTTACACACACACACACACCACAAGGGTATTTAAAACAACACACTCACTCAGACAGAGAGAGACACACACACACTCTCGCACACACACGCTCCCACACTCACAAAAAACACTCCCACGCACACACACATGCACACATACATACACACACAGACGCACACATATGTACACACCCTCACACATACATACGGTTGCTCTCTCTCACACACACACACCACAAGGACGATTAAAACAACACACATACTCAGAAAAATAGATATACGCACACTCTCACGTACACACACCTAACATCCCCACCGACACAAAAAAACACACAAACACACAAACACACGCACTCACAAACGAACTCACGCACACACACGAACAAACACATATACACATACACACACATGCGCACACAACACCCTAACAAATATTAATCACACACGTACTCACTCACACAAACGTGCACACACATACACACACCATCCTACCATAGATAAAACACACACATACTCATATACACATGCCACACACACACGCACGCACGCATACAGACATAGACATACACATACATATGAACCATCACACACATACGTTTGCTTACACACACACACACACACACACACACACACACACACACACCACAAGGATATTTAAAACAACACACCCACTCAGACAGAGAGACACACACACACTCCCACACTCACACAAAACACTCCCACGCACACACACAGATGCACACATACATACACACACATACGCACACATACGTACACACCCTCACACATACATACGGTTGCTCTCACTCACACACACACACACACACACACACACACCACAAGGACGATCAAAACAACACATACATACTCAGACAAAGAGATATACGCACACTCTCACGTACACACACCTAACATCCCCACCGACACAAAAAAACACTCAAACACACACTCATATACACATTCCACAATAAACTCTGGGACCAATAAAAACGGCACACACACACACACACATACACACACACACGGACACAAACACACATATATACACACACACATAGAGATGTGCACAAAACCAGTGAACCATGACAGACTGTCACAGACCAACCAAAAATAAAATAAAAAAATAAAAAAATCCTTTTTAACTCTTCTTCCCTCCCACCCCAGCTAGCCAGTCATACTGTCTCTTAAGACAGTGAAACATTCCCTCAATATACACAAGAGAAAAAAGCCAGGTCAGTTCCTCCTCAACTTTATTCGATTGTCAAAGAATATGTATAAGAATATGTATATGTATTTTTCCATATATGTATTTTCATACTTACACTGTTTTTAACATTTTCATTTTAATATCAGAGAATGTGTGATAATCAGTATGTAACAATACAAAGTTCATACAAAGCTTTATACTTTAAATATATTTTATCATCAAAGAATGTATATATGCATTTTAATACTCAGACTGTTTTTTAACATTTTTTATTATTCTCAAAGACTTTCGATAATCTTTTTCTAAAAAAGTGAAACCGGTTAAGTAAATAAATATTTTAAAAAAATAAGTGCATTTTCAAACCTTCTTTCATATATATATATATATATATATATATATATATATATATATAAGCAATGTTAAATCTCTGAATATATATATATATATATATATATATATATATATATATATATATATATATATATATATATATATATATATATATAGAGAGAGAGAGAGAGAGAGAGAGAGAGATTCTTTGTATGCGTGTATGAGTGTAAAATTAAGAATCATTCATGAGATTCAAAGAATTTTCATTTCTTCCATTTTGTCATTATGACGTCACAATATCTGTAAACGTTTTCTCCAGAGATTTCCTTTCCAAAATTCTTTAGTCTCTTTCAACCTTTCACGGTGATTAGAGGCTAGGGAATGTGTGCGCCAGGGGGCGTACCCGGACATCTGAGGTGACAGTCATCTTCACCTTGTTTTTGATGTTTGTGGGGATATTTTATGCACCTTTGAGTTCTTAAACACCCAATGTAACATGCTGGTTGGTAGCATAACATAGTTACAAGGTGTCCGGTGGTGTTCCTCTACCCGGATGAATTCTTAACCAGGCCATTTCAGGACAGAAAACCTGGAGGTTCCAACCAGAAATATCTTCCCTTCTTCACTCTCCAGAGATTCACACAGAATATTTTATTTTATAAACAATTTTGTGAGTGTAAAGAGAATGGAACATTAAATAAGAATAAAAATGATGAACACGAAATAAAGTTTACTCAACAAATAGTCACAGGTATGTGAAGAGAGTTTCGTTATAAACTTGGTAAGAATTTTAACAAAACATAAATCTTTCGTTATTCAAAGGTTTGTTAATATTTTCTAGAGATTTCTATAATAAAGTAAAATAGTTTCTACGTTATTTATTTGAAATTCTTCAAAAATTCCACATGCGTCTTTGGTTTATTAGTCATTATGTATATGTACTATGTGTATGAGTATGTGTGTGTATATGTAGTGTGTCTGTCGGTCTTTTCTGTATGTGTGTGTGTGCGTATCTCTCTCTTTCTCACACGCACACGCACATTTGGAAGCCTTCTAAACGTATACATAAGGGTAAGCATACAAGAACGTATGCATATCCATGTATGTATGTTTCTACGTCCATGTAACCCGTGTCGGTTTGGACTCACACACAAATGAGAGGATGTTTGCATATGTAGTGTGTGTATACGAGTGTATATATATGCATGTGCTTGTGTGTGTGTTGTGTGTGTGTGTGTGTGTTGTGTGTCCCTCGGTCTCCCTCACACACACACACACACACACACACACACACACACACTCCCACTCATTCCTCATCTATTCATACGACTGTACGTATTCTTTTATGGTATGTTTATATATTTATGTAGAACCCGTCCTGGCTAGGTTCTGCACGCGCACACGCGCACACGCGCACACACACACATGCTCACACACACAAATGCTGTTGCGCTCCCCCTCCCCCACC
>NC_142956.1:11765950-11780950 GCF_046866305.1 Octopus bimaculoides
ACACACACAAACACACACACACACAAACCCACACACATACAATGATGGCGGTCCCAGTCCCAGTAGATCCGAGGGTGGTGATATGTATGTGTGTGTGTGTGTGTGTGTTTATGTGTATGTGTTTATTCGAGTATGTTACAAAGTTGGGGTGATCAAAGGGATGCATAGATGGATGGACGGATTGACACAGACATACATATATATATAGAGACAAATAGATTGGCAGAGATAAACAGACACATTCATTCATACGTACATACATGCCTACATACATAATACATACGTCCATACATACATCCATAATGCATATGCATATACGTACGTACATACGAACGTACATACATACATCTATACGTGTGGAGGAGCAATGGCCCAGTGGTTAGGGCAGCGGACACGCAGTCGTAGGATCGTGGTCTCGATTCCCAGACAGGGCGTTGTGAGTGTTTACTGAGCGAAAACACTTAAAGCCCCACGAGGCTCCAGCAGGGGATGGTGGCGAACCCTGCTGTACTCTTTCACCACAGCTTTCTCTCACTCTTTCTTCCTGTTTCCGTTGTACTTGTATTTCAAAGGGGCCAGCCTTGTCATACGCTGTGTCACGCTGAATCTCCCCTAGAACTACGTTGTCTGTGGAATACTCAGCCACTAACATGTTAATTTCACGAGCAGATCAACTGGAACACACGTCGTCCTAACCGACGGAGTGCCACGACGACATCTATACGTACATACGTACGTACGTTCGTGCGTACATACATACATACATACATACATACATAATACCTGTAATTATTGAAGCCCTCAAATAAGTTCTATATAGGAAGTACGATAGATTTCAAAGCAAGATATAGAGTACATTTGAGTTCATTTTCAAATGAAAAGTATTGCAACTCCACAACTCTCGCATCCTATGTGCACAACCTTAAAAAGAAAAATAAGAAATACTCTCTTGAACGGTCGATTGTACCGAGAGTCCCTTATTTTAGAGCAAAGATTAGCAAATGTTTATTGTGTATTAGAGAATCCCTCACTATACTTGGGTTGTTTGGGCTGAAAACTTTAAATAAATTCACTGAAGTGATCCCCGTCTGCAATTATAGGTTTTCCTCCACTTTCTTGAAGGTATAGAGAAATAAAAATAAAAATATAAAATATAAATATAAATAAGATTATTTGTCTGCGTTAGGGTGATTTGAAACCTGGACGATTACATTAGTTACTACAGCCAATTTGAACTTTTATTTTTTTTTTATTATTCATGACGTGGACTAGTCTTTCCCTCTTGACTATATAAGCCTGTCATATAGAGTAATTCGTTTTGCATGTCCTGATGTTTGTTTGTAATTGTTACCCTGAGGTGGGGCTCATCACCGGATTGCACTACGACGTGTATGGACTACGGTGGTGAACCCTTGAAATGGCCATAGGTGCTTGTGTGTGTTTTGACCTATGTTTTTGACCAGTGGTTTTCATGAACTTTTGTAAGTTTGGTGAGCAGAGACGGATTTTACCTATGGAAGTCTGCTGTTATTACGTGTACCTTGAGGTAAGTACAAGACTTTCTAATATAACTTTCAATAATGTTAAATTATTTTAAAGTTTTTTGTCATTTTAAAGTTTTGTCATCAGATATAGTATTTTAGCCGATGGACTATTTTAGTATTTTATTTTACTTCATTTTATATTATTCTATTTTGCTTTATTTGTCTATTTTGAATTTTTAATCGCGTAAATTTTTTCGAATTGTAATTATAAAATGATACATATATTGTGTTATATTTTTAACTCAAATTTGATTTATTTGTATGTTATTAGTAGAAAAAAAAATATATAGACATAAATTTTTATATTGTGTGTTTCATGTTGTATTTTATTTTTTATATATATTTTCTTATGTATTTGTGGACTTTAATGTATTTCTTATATATGACCGTTTATTGAGGGGACTGTTGTATGTTGAGTCGTTGACCCAGATGTAATGCTTTTATTCTGTAACTAATAATTATATATATATATATATATATATACATACAGGGTGAGGAAGTAAAATTTATAATTTTTTCAGTCAGGGATTGAAAGACAGTGAATGATCAATTAGTTTATTGAAAGTCATGAGAATTTATTTGCCACAAGAAAATTTACATAATAGAAAATGTTTTTTTTGTATGTGTCTTCCTTCTTTCTCAATAACTGCCTTCACACGCTTCCTGATATTTGCACAAGTGTTCCTCAAATATTCGGGAAACAACTTCTCCCATTCTTCTTTAATGGTATCTTTAAGAGAGTCGACATTGCTGTGTGATGTTCTATTGGTAGCATGTTCTAAAACGCCCCAAATAGCATAATCCAGAGGGTTTAGATCTGGGCTAGAAGGCGGCCATAAACATGATTCCCCAAAATTGCTAAAGTTGGATTTGCAGAAATCTTGTATTTTTCTAGCTGTGTGGGCTGGAGCACCATCCTGTGTCCATACACAATTACCATCTGGGTAGTTTGCTTTAAGCCATGGCAATACCTGGTATCTCAGAGTCTTGTAGGAAGTATTAACATTGATCTTTTTATCAGCTTTGTAGAATGTTATAGGCATTTTCTTTCCATCGGAAGCCACAATACCAAAAGCCATAACTTGAGCAGGATGTTTTGTTTTGAATGTCCCCTTAACCTCAGCTGTCGATTTTGCGATAAATCCGTCATTTCTGTGGTTCAGAACAGCATCGACAGTGAAGATCTTTTCATCTGAAACGATCGTTACAATGGAGGACTTTTTCTTGAACAATGTAATAATTGTCTTGCACTTTTCCAATCTCTTTTCCTTCATAGCTGTTGTCAACAAGTGTTTTGGTGTTCTTGTGTAAGATTTTTACCTCAAATCATATTTTATTGCATTTCTAACGATCTTGTTGTCTAACTCAAGTTCAATTGCCATTTTTCTCATGGATTTGGTTGGATCCTTTAGGAGTTTGGATTTGAGAGCTTTAATAAAAGCTTTGGTACGTTTTTTGTTTATTCCTCCACTTCCAGACTTCCTCGTAATAGTTTTGCTCATAGCCATTCTATTCTTTACATTATAAACAGTCTTTATGGACACTCTAATTATTCTTGAAATCTCCTTTGGTGTGACGAGTGCATTCAGCAAATCACACCCTCTTTGACATTTGCTTTCCTGATTACTCACATTGGGCAAAAGTTTCTGAAAAGGTAAGGTTAATAGTGTCAGGTATGAGTCTGACATTAATATATGCTAGGTTTCAAAACAATTGACTTAGTGCCTCCTGAGAAAAAACAACTTAACGTTCATTGTAGATTTTGCTTCCCCACCCTGTATATATATTTTTATTTATTTATGTGTTTCAGCCAAGTGGCTGCGGTCATGCGGTCATTCAAAAGCACGTGTAATAAATAAACATACGAATATATACTAAATAAACAGACGAACACACACATACACACACATATATATAATCATTTATTGTATATATAAAGTAAGAATTGAACGTGTTTGTGTATAGTTGAGCAGTTAAAAGCACTGAATTTATAAGTGAGTTAAAAACGTAATTTTTATTCTTTCTATAAAGGTTATATATAAAGCAACTTAATTGATTCTTGGAAGCAACTCAAGTTTCATGTCACACTTGTTAAAATGAACAAATAACATTCAGTAAAACTCTTCAGTGCTCGGGCAATTTAAATTCTGTCGATGATTGACAAAGACCTAGGAATTACAGCTTTTTAGAAAGTCATCTTCTAAGAATATCATTGTATGAAGGCCAAGTGTCGTATCATTGCATTGAAAAGCATTAAGGTTGTAGTGAGATGTGTAAAAGGTTGTAAACAGGGATTAGAGTTTAAACAAGAGCATGAAGCAGACGAGTATTCGGAGGTTATTACGAAATGTAAGATTTGGGATGTGGCTGTATTGTCCTTCATTGTGAGGAGAAAATCTTTTAAATTTAGGCGCAAGCATAGCCATGCGGTTAAGAAGTTCGATTTGTAATTATGTGTGTTTCGGGTTCATTACGTAGCCCCTAGAACAAATTTCTACCACAGCCTCGGCCCAACCAATACTTTGTGAGTTAATTTCGTAGACGGAAACTCTGAGGAAGCCCGTTGTATATATATATATATATATATATATATATATATATAAGGTTTTTAAACTTTTAAATTTTCATATTCAAAAGAGACAGAGACTTCAAATTCGATATATCGATTTATTCACCACTCTGTTAACATTTCTGTGCCAAACTTATCCAGTGACTGGTCCATTGGATTTAGACATTTGGCACTTCTTCAGGAGTGGTTACCTTTCGAACAAAACACGAAAAAACACATACATAACTATTATTAGGTCTTTAGGATCTCGTTAGCTTTCGTCTTTGTTATTATAGGGGAGATAACTCCTTAATTTTCTATTTTTATTGCTCTCCTGTGGATTTCCACTAGATTAATTAATTATTCCCTTAAGGAATCTAGTTAATGATCCCCTAAGGTAAGTTCTTATGCTATATTGGTAACGGTTGCTACATCCTCTGAGAAAATTATAATATATATATATATATATATATATATATATATATATATTCTTTTCTACTTTAGGTAGAAGGCCCGAAGTTTTTGGGGAGGGGGCCAGTCGATTAGATCAACCCCAGTACGAAACTGGTACTTAATTTATCGACCCCAAAAGGATCAAAGACAAAGTCGACCTCTGCAGAATTTGATTTGTCTATATATCGTTAAGAAGCTTGCTTACGAACCACGTAGTTCCAGGTTCGGTACCACTTCGTGGCATTTTAGGCAAGTGTCTTTTACTATAGCCTCGGGTCTACCCAATCTTCGCGAGTGAATTTGGTAGACAGAAACTGAAAGAAGCCCGTCTTATATACATGTATATATATCTGTGCGTGTATATGAGCGTGTGTGTGTGTTTATATCTATGTCTGTGTTTGTCCCCCTGTATCGCTTGACAACCGATGACGGTTACGTCCGTGTAAGTTACCGGTTCGGCAAAAGAGACCGATAGAGTAACAACCATGTTTCAAAAATATAAGTCATGGGGTCGATTTCTTCCACTAGAACCCGTCAAGGCGGTGCCCCAGCATGACCGCAGCCACATGACTGAGGCAAGATAAAAGAAAAGATATATATATATATATATATATATATATATATATGGGAGAATATACAAAAAATAACAACAGACGAGGACAGGTGGTGTAAATAACAAAAGTATATATTAGTATGACGCTCATATATATATATATATTGGGTGTCTTGGTGGTCTCGGGGGTAGAGACATAGATAGCCACATTGAACATTCTGGGCAGGGTTCAATCCTACTCAGGCCCTGCATTAAGGGGTCTTACTGAAATTTATAGGCGTAGGAGTGGCTGTGTGGTAAGGGGTTATCGATCAGCGGGCGTCGGTGCCTCTCTCATTTTTATTAACCTTTTGTTATCATCCTCATCACATTTATGTCTTTGTCCAGCCTGCAGCTACCACTCTATGTACAGCCCTTGTGGCTAATTCAATGAAATAAAGTAGCTTGCTTACCAACCACATGGTTCCGGGTTCAGTCGCACTGCGTGGCACCTTGGGCAAGTGTCTTCTGCTATAGCCTCGGGCCGACCAAAACCTTGTGAGTGGATTTGGTAGACGGAAACTGAAAGAAGCCCGTCGTATATATATATATATATATATATATATATATATGTATATGTATGTGCGTGTATATGTTTGCGTGTCTGTGTTTGTCCCCCCCCCACATCGCTTGACAACCGATGCTGGTGTGTTTACGTCCCCGTAAACTAGCGGTTCGGCAAAAGAGACCGATAGAATAAGTACTAGGCTTCCAAAGAATAAGTCCTGGTGTCGATTTGCTCGACTAAAGGCGGTGCTCCAGCATGGCCACAGTCAAATGACTGAAACAAGTAAAAGAGTAAAAGAGTATATATATACATACATATATATATATACATATATATATATATATATATATATATATATCTCATCGTTTACTTCTTTCAGTCATTAAGATTGCGGTCATGCTGGGGCAGCTCCTTAAAGAATCTTCAGTGGAATTGTTTTTGCCCAAATTCTTTTGCTAAGCCTGGTCCTTATTCTCTCGTCCCCTTTGTCAAACTGCTACGGAGATGTAAACACCAGTTGTCAAGCGGGGGGGGGGGAGACAGACGCAGATATAATGACACATACATTGATATATATATATATATATATATATATATATATATATATATTCTTTTATTCGTTTACTTGTTTCAGTCATTTGACTGCAGCCATGCTGGAGCACCGCGTCTAGTCGGACAAATCGACCCCAGGACTTAATCTTTGTAAGCCTAGTACTTATTGTATCGATAAGTTACGAGGACGTAACCACACCAACATCGGCTCTCAAGCGATGGCGGAAGTTCACATACACACACACATACACAGACACACACACACACACACACACATATATATATATATATATATACATGACGGGCTTCTTTCGGTTTCCCTCTACGAAATCCACTCACAAGACTTTGGTCGGCCCGAGGCTATAGCAGAAGACACTTGCTCAAGGTGCTACGCAGTGGGACGGAACCCGGAACCATGTGGTTGGGTAGCAAACTTCTTACCACAGAGCCACACACACACAAATAATAAAGGTAACTTGTTAGCAATTTTTTGCAACCGAAAGGGGATCATATATAATGTCACTAAAGCGTCTGACGGCGCTATTCAGCAACAGTATTGCTAGAAATAAGAGTCAAAACAACTCATAGCGACAATAACACACGTCTTATTTACGGACAAGGGAGGCGAGCTCCCTAAGGCACCGAGTATAACCAGAGATTTCACGTTTCTATTAACGTTCGTCTCTGCCTCTCACCGGCGCCTTGGGTTAAATTGTTTTATCTACCCCTGTCAGCTTATAAGATCACCGTAGGAATCTTACGCTGGTTTCATAAATGGCAAGGGTGTAAATTATAAATAATAAGGGTGGTTTCTTAGCAATTTGTCATGCGAATAGCGCCCTCACTCGCTTTAGGGACGTATATATTTTTGCCTTTCGGTTGAAAAATTGCAAACAAGCCATACATTCATATATATATATATATATTGTTTCTTTACTACCCACAAGGGCTACACGGAGGGGACAAACAACGACAGACAAACGGATTAAGTCGATTACATCGACCCCAGTGCGTAACTGGTACTTATTTAATCGACCCCGAAAGGATGAAAGGCAAAGTCGACCTCGGCGGAATTTGAACTCAGAACGTAGCGGCAGACGAAATACTCCAATCATTTCGCATTTGTCTTGCTTCGATATGTTGGTTCCCTGACGATGAATATATGTGGAATTCCAGCAGCTCTTACTTCTTTGGAGTAGGGTGCACATATATTTTGAAACATATGTAGGAATTAAAGGAACTTTTATTTATATGCGTTTTGTTCCATTTATTGTTATTATTCATATCTACTCAAAATGTATCACTTTAACTTGGTATCTCTACCTATAAAACGGGTGTGATATCCTGTTTTTTTGTGTGTGATTTTTGCACCCATGGTAAATATTAACATATATTATATACATAAAGTAATATATATATATATATATATATATATATATATATATATATATATATATATATATATCTATCTATATATATATATGTATATACATACATTCATACGTACATAGATATATATGTGTGCCTTGGGTTTACGTTTGTACTCCCACTGCTTGACAACCGATGTTGGTTTTTCACGTCCCTGTAATTTAGCGGTTAGTAAAAATTCGATAGAACAAGTGTCAGAGATATAAAAAGAAATAAGAGCTCAAACAAATATAAGGCAATGATCCTTTGATATTGCGTAAGAGAAGGTTCCAAAAAACTCCTTTCAATGACTTTATCGATCTCCGGCCGTGCTTCATGAGTACAAACACTGAAGTTTACTTGTTGAGTTTTCGAAAAATGACATGAAACTTGAGTTGCTGTCAAGAATCCATTAAGTGCAGAGGCTAATGGCAATTTTTCCTAAACGCTGAAAAAAAAATTTCAGGCGATTGTAAGAGTCTTTTCAAAAATTGTTTTCGTGCATTTTGCTGACGATGAAGACTTTATTCACATTTGCAATTCCATTTTCTCAAAGAGATCCCAAAAATAATCAAATAATGAAAATAATAATAATGTAATCAAAAATGCTTAGTAACACACAAATTAAATTTGTTGACTTGAAAACGAGTTCATTATTGAAAATGAAATTTGATAATATTCCTTCAGCTCTCAAATCTGTTGACATAATTAATTAATGGTGATTCCAGTGACCAGTTTAGAGAAGTAAAAAAAAAATAATTTGCATAAAGTTCTATAAGTCGTTTCTCTAATGACTTACAGATGTGGCAAAAAAGTAGATAAATAAATAAATAAATAAATGAATAAATACCCACGCGGGCGTGAGTGTATGGTTAAGAAGATTCCTTGTCAGCCATGTAGTGTTCAGTTCAGCCCCACTGCGTGATACCTTGGGCAAGCTTCTTTGACTATAGCCTCGGGTCGACCAGAGTCTTGTGAGGGGATTTGGTAGACATAACTGACAGAAACCCATCATATATACATATATACATACATACATACATATATATATATATATATATATATATATATATATATATATATATATATATAATTCTTCCTGTGTACACGAACATTTTTCTACTGTTCCGACAAAACCTTTTGTAACCTTCGTCCTGTCTTTGTCCTTATGTTTTTAATTGATATTAGCCCTTGTGGCCAGTAAAACGAATTAATTATTATTATTATTAGGGTTGAAATGTATAAAAGTACACACACACACACACACACACACACACACACACACACACACACACACACACACACACATATATAAAAATATAATTTAGATAACTTAGAATATATTTCAACCAAAGATTGGTCCAGGCTATGTCTAACTTAATAGCACTACTTAATAGGATTTGCTAAATACGTTTTAAACAGGTTTTGTAGTATCATGGCCCATTCGAGTGCGGAGTTCTTGTTGAGTGAGTTGTGTCCAGGTAAAGGTGGCTTAACTGGTATCCCTTGAAGAAATTTTGTCTAGATTCCGTTTAAAGGTCAGGAGAACGGAGATGTTCCACATCTATAATTTTATTATACATTTATTTACGGCATTCTTCTTTGGACCTACGCACGTTTCGGCTACAACAATTGCACACTGTAATACGTGCATCTTCAAGGTCCGTTATTTATATAGACACACACACACACACACACACACACACACCTTATTGTATTGCGGCCATGCTGGGGTACTGTATTAAAGAGTCTTAATCAAATAATCTCAGTATTTGATTGTTAAGCCTCGTACTTATTCTATCGATAAGAACTTATCCTACCGCTAAGTCACGGGGACGAAAACAAACTAGCACAGACTGTCAAACCAACACCGGTTGTCACCTCCGCCACAACTGTCATCATCGCAGCATCACATCATCATCACCATCACCACCACCAGTACGACGATAACCACGACCTACTCTACTATGATCTTTACTACCATTAAAGCAATTACTAACCAGTTACATACCACCACCATCACCACCACAACCACCACCTTCACTATAACCACTACTACAACAACTACAATCATCATTAACACCGTCACAACCATCGCCTAAACTATTTCAGCTTCACCAACGCTAAGACAACACCATCACCATCACCACCATCAGCAGCAGCAGCACAATCGTCATCACCACAATCACCGTTACCATCACAACCACCATTGTCATCAATATCATCATCACTACCACAGTCATCATCAAAACCACCACCACCAGCACCACCACCACCAACACCGTCATCACCACCAGCGACGCCATTATCAAATCCACCGTCATCTTTATCAGCACCACCACCACCACCACCAGCGCTATTATCATCGTAAACACTACCACTACCGCCACTACCACCACCACCTCCATCACCAACACTACCACCACCATCAACCTCACCATCACTATCACCACCAGCACGATCGCCAGTACCACAGCAACCAAGACCATCAGATACCGCCGTCCCCGCCGACGACATCAGCGACCCCCCACTACCCGTCATGCAACTATAACTAGCATTCACAGGCGCAGGACCCATGAAAGCAGTAATAAAGGACATAGCCGTGTACTATATAATACTTGTTTAACACATGTTCGTAATCTGACCCCCACAAAACTGGGATCGGGTAGGGGATAGAAGGGTCCCGGCGAACCTTTTAAAATTGGTTGACGTATGTTAACGGATGTTGATGGACAGATATATGAGTGGGCGCCGCAGACAGACAGATCTCAATGCATACATACATACATACATGTATGTATATATGTGTGTGTGTGTATATATATATATATATATATATATATATATATGGTTGCAGGAGTGGCTGTGTGGTAAGTGGCTTGCTTACTAGTCACATAGGTCCGAGTTCAGTCCCACAACGTGGAACCTTGGGCAAGTGTCTTCTACTACAGCGTCGGGCCAACGAAAGCCTTGTGAGTGGATTTGGTAGACGGAAACTGAAAGAAGCCCATTTAAAATGTATGTATGTATGTATATATATATATATATATATATATATATGCGTATTTGTGCGTATGTATGTGTATATATATATATATATACATGTATATATATATATATATATATATATATATATATATATATATATATACATACATACACGCACAAATATGCATACACACGCATATACACCCAGCAATCAAAATGTATATATATGTTTCATCTTTTACTTAGTTTTGTCATATGACTGCGGCCATGCTGGAGCACCACATTGGCGGGCTTTTAGCCGAGCAAATCGACACCAGGTTTTGTTTTTTTCATTTAAGTCTGGTACTTATTTTGTCGGATACTTTAGACGAACCGCTATGGTGCCGGGACGTTAACACACCAACACCAGTTGTGAAGTGGTGATAGAGGACAGACATAGACAGAGAGAAGTACATACACTTAGACATATACATATATTGATATACGAGTGGCTTATTTCAGTTTCCGTCTACTACATCCACTCACAAGGCTTTGATCGACCCAAGGCTATGGTAGAAGTCATTAGCTGAAAATGCCGTGCAATGGAACTGAACCCGGAACCATATAGTTGGGGGAGCAAGCTTCTTACCACACAGCCAGGCTCAAGTTGCAGGCAAGGTATTGGATATGACCACCCTGTCGACTCGATTTAGCGTCCTTTGTTTTACAGAGTTTGCAGTTACTTCCTCCGAAAGATTTTCGGGTTTTTAATTGTACCTTGCCAGGTGATATTGACAATCTCTCGTACACAACACTGGTGCAGAGTCCAGCGAGGTGGTCACCTTTGCACACATTCATACATGACATATACACAAATATATACATACATGCATATATACATACATGCGTACATATACATACATACATATACGCACATCATAAACAGTTTGAAAATTTCATCACGGTATTATCTACCGATGAGACATGATGTTGTAGCAAGGACACTCAATAATGGAATCCGTCAGTAGGATAACCCCAAGTACAAAGAAATAAGAACCCACAATATGGTAGAAGATATAGCAAGATATAGCCATTTATAAAAAAGGAATACTGGTGGGATGTACCAGTGAAGACCACAGTAAAATGTAAGCACAACAGGCTTGATATAATGATTTGGGATATAGAAGAGAAACTGTGTACAGTTGTGGAAATTAGCTGCCCAGTGGATGTTAACATAAAGCTGAAGATCAGTTAAAAAGAGAACACCTATGCTGAACTAGTGAGAAATCTGCAGTTAATCTATCCAGATTACAAGTTCAGGTTTATACCTGTAATTATTGGGGCCCTGGGATATGTAACACACTGCCTAAATACCAATCTTGAGGAATTAGGCTTCTCAAAACCAGAAAGGAGAAAGCTAATTCAAAGACTACAGATCCAATCCATTACTGGAGCTGTAAAAATCTGTAAACTTTCCAGAAGTTTATCATTCAAGTATACATGAGCATGTCTAGATATGTAACTATATGCATGAGAATACATACATATAACATACAAATCTATACATACATACATACATGCACACAAACAAACATACTCTGTTGTTGATGTTGAAATTCCAATGAAGGAGCCTGGGATCTAGGTTAGAAACCAGTTCTTTCTCTATTGGCAAGAAATCTTGAAATAAACTGAACAATGACATACATACATATGAAGGAGTGCTGAAAAGTTCCTAGCTTTAAGGGTGTCGCGAAAAGACTGGTTGGAGGCTCAATCTTCCCGGTTCTATTATAGAGCTTGGAAAAAAAAATGAAGGACCGCTGCAGTAAGTGCGTGAATATATGAGGGAGTATGCTGAAAAGAATTATAATTAACTGATACTCTTGTATTTTCTTTTACCCAAAGCCCAAATTTATTAGCACCGTCTCGTATGTGTGCATATATATATATATATATATATATATATATATATATATATATATATGTATATAATATAAAATGTGACAATTATTCGGTTGCCATAATAAAACTCCGAGTTTCGGATGTCGGGGCGGAAACCTGCATCGGCATCTCGTCAGTTATTAAGACAATCACAAAATGTCTTCATAACTGACGAGGTGCCGGAGCAGATTTCAGCCCCGACATCCGAAACTCGGAGTTTTATTATGGCAACCGAATAATTTTCACATATTATATTACGGATAAGTTCCTCTATTTACATAATATCGATGTCTCATTCATTCTTTTATTTTCATACTATTACTATATATATATATATATATATATATATATATATATATATATATATACACACACACACGAGGAGGTGCTGAAAAGTTCCTGGTTTTAACGATATCGTGAAAGGACTGCCGGAGCAAGTGTGTGAATCTAAGAATGGAATATGTTGAATAAAATCATAATCGATCCTCCTCTATTTTCTTTTACCCAAAGATAGAAACTTTTTCAACAGACCCTCGTACATATATGCATATATGTACAGTTAAATGAGATTCTGCTAAAAAAAAAACCTAGAATGTTGTGCAAAGACCATCCACAGTTTTTGAACTGAGTGAAATGGCGAAAGTATATAGCGAGGAACATGTTTAAATAGTCACCTGAAGAGATGCATTCTACACCTGTGATGTAAGATGCTTACCTGTGAACTACAGGTGTGAGAATGCGTCGAAACAATTGTAGCGGTTTTGAATAAAGAATCTCGTAATTCTATTTACTGTCGTATATATACACACACACACACACACGCACACACACTAACACACACACACACACATATACGTATGTATCTGTACATATATTAATCTCTCTCTCTCTCTTATTATATATATACATATACATATAAGATACATAAGCATATACATACACACACACAATATGTGTAGAATTTTGTAACGTAAGTATAAGAATGTGTATAAATATATGGATATATCCGTGTATTATACACATACCTATATATATGTATATATATATATATATATATATATATATATATAAGGAGAGAGAGAAAGAGATGTGCGTATATATGCGCATATACATATATATATATATATATATATGTATATATATATATATGAATATGTATATGTGTATACACGCACACACACACACTGTCAAAATTTATTAGACCTTACAAAGAACAAAAAAGGAGGTTCTGTTTGTTGTAATGGGGTGCCATCTTCGTAAAGATCAAAGCGATCAGGGATCTGATTGAAGATGTGACCTTTGAATTGTTCTACAGTCTGCTGCTGCCATAAACAGGAGACGGGAACATAACAGACCCATGTCTCGTAAAGGGGTCAGGTGCCGGCGTGTGTATATGCGTATAGAGGTGTGTAGAGGTAGGAGAATGTAGAGGTATATGTATGTGTGTGTGTATATATATATATATATATATATATATATATATATATATATCTATATATATATATACAAGAATAAGGGCAGAGAATCGTCAATTAATAATAGAATTAATAATTAACAATTCTGCCAAGTAGTTCAGTATGAAAAAAACCTTTATCGGTAAGACTATTTATCATTATAAATATACAGGGATTAGCAATTGAGTTGCTTCTCGGAGAAGCAACTCAATTGCTAATCCCTGTATATTTATAATGATATATATATATATATATATATATATATATATATATATATATATTATATATACATGTGTGTGTGTATATATATATATATAGTTGTAGATACATTAGAACTATGTATATACACATATTTATGTATATATATAATTTCTATCTGTCTATCTATCTAGCTGTCTATCTATCTACACACACGCTTACGCAAAATGTAGGTGCGCGCATGGACGTGTGTGAGTGTGTGTGTCGCAATGTGTGTACCAGCATATACTTACGTGTTACATCCTTGTAACAAAGACGTGTAACACAATCAGCTGTGTCACTTCGTGCATTTAAAAATCATATTTTCAAAGAATTAAATTTTCACTTCGCCGAACAGAAACCATTTTTTACGTCAATAATTCCTACATACAAACACACATACCAGAGACCGTGACGAAGCCCACCGGCATCACACAGTAGTTTCGTGAGTGGTCAGAAATAACCCCAGGTGGGGATCAAGTCTGTGTGGTAAGAAGCTTACTTCCCAACCACATGGTTTCAGGTTCAGTACCACTGCGTAGCACCTTGGGTAATTGCCGTTTGTGACTGGATTTGGTAGACGGAAACTGAAAGAAGCTCGTTGTATATATATATATATATATATTTATATATATATATATATATATATATATGTATATATATTATTTAAAAAATGGCAAAAAATCATATATTAATTAATATCGATTAATTACCAGGAAGCTAGCACATTTAAAGAATCAAAGAGATTCAGAAACAGTATCTGCAATCTCCGGGGATTAAAGTACATTTTTATATAT
>NC_142956.1:11783450-11787767 GCF_046866305.1 Octopus bimaculoides
TTTAGCCTCTTGATATCTCCTTTTTCCTTTGTATATGCGCATGCGCACATACTCACACACACATACACATCTATATCAGATGAAAGATAAAAGAGGTAAATACACACACACACACACACACACATAAATGATGGACTTCTTTCAGTTTCCATCTAGCAACTCCACTCATAAGGCTTTAGTCGGCCCAAGGTTATAGTAGAGGAACCCTTTAGTTAGGAAGCCAGGTTCTTAGTTCACAGAGACTCCTGCACCTATATTAGGAGCTCTGATTTAGGTCTGTTATTTCTAATGCTTGGTGTATGTATATGTCTGTTATTTCTAATGTTTGGTGTATATATATGTCTATTATTTCTAATGTTTGGTGTATATATATGTCTGTTATTTCTAATGCTTGCTGTATGTATATGTCTGTTATTTCCAATGCTCGGTGTATGTACATGTCTGTTATTTCTAATGTTTGGTGTATGTATATGTATGTGTATATCTTTGTATGAGTATGTCTGTGTGTGTTAGTGTGTATGTCTGTGTATGTGTATGTATGTGCGTATGTTTGTATATGCACGTGTGTGTATGATGTATTTGTATCTGTATTTGTGCATGTGTGTGTATGTGAATATATGTGTATATGCGTATGTGTGCATTGTTTTATGAATTGTTTTTACCAAAAGTATTAGCGTCGTTATCTCGAAGATGGTTAATGAGAGTTCCTAGTTTTGTCTGCTGCTCCACAAATCCTGTTTCAGTTTTTAGATATTGTTTACATTCCGTTCCAATTGGAAAGTGTTCCATTCTTTAGCGGTTCGTTTATGTTGTTGTTGCTGTTCTTCTTCTTCTTCTTCTTCTTTTTTTTTTTTTAAAGATGTTTCCAAAAGGTTTGAGGAACCTGTTGATGGACTGGCATTTCTTGTTTCGAAACGAAATTTTAATCCCATCATTTTCTTCATCGCATACTATTACTACTACTACTTCTACTACTAATAGTAATAATAATAATCCTGAAATTTGGGGTAAGAATGTAATCGATTACATCGATTCCAGTGTTCAACTGATACTTATTTTATCGACCCCGAAATGATGGAAAGTAAAATCGATCTCGGCGGAATTTGTACTCAACGCAGCCACGGGCGAAATACCACTAAGCATTTCGTCCAGCCTGCTAACGATTCTACCAGCTCGATGGGTCCCAGTGACAGAGGCTCAACGTGACAACAAAGCCCCAATTCAGTCTTTGGTGGACCAAAGTGGGCGTACGGTACTTCTGTCAGAGCAGATATGCGCGCAGCGTTTCAGCAGCACTTTGCCCAGCTCTTTGAGACGAATGGCGATCCCGAACGCAGGATGAACTTAAGTGCCTATCTCGATGATGCCACGGCTCTCGGCAGGTGGTAGTGCTGGAGGTGGGCGCTGTGAAAGGCTGATAACAGCTGCAGAAATACGGGATGCGATGATGGGCTGCACAGGGAGTGAATCGCCTGGCGTATTCCCTGGTTTACTCCCCGGTCTGCCCTTCAAGCTTTGCTGTTATATGCCAGACTTGTTTGACGGCCTTTTAGCAGACAGCTACCGCAACTGGCAGCAGAACGGGAGATTTCTTAGTTCTGTGAGTCGAGGAGCAGTGGAACTGCTGAAAGAGGACCCAAACAAGGGGGAATAAATAGAAAATGTTCGGCCCGTAACGCTGCTGAACCTAGACTTCAAAATGTTGGCCCATAGTGCTAGTGAAGAGGTTGGCGCTTGTCGTCGAGGAACTGATTCCTGTTGCGCAAACATGCACCATTCAAAGCAAATCCATCCACGACAACCTCCACCTCATACAATACATCATAGACAGGCTAGGTAATGTGTATCTGTGTGTGCTAGCATGGGTGGAGCTCTGATCAATTTGGATCAATTGATAGGGTCGACCACTAATACTTGGTGGCTGTCCTCGCGGCAATGTACAGCGACATCTGGTGTGTAGTTCGGGTGAATGGTTACCCATCGGAGCCTTTCAGCATCATGCGCTCAGTCCGTCAATGGTGTCCTCTTTCGTCTCTTCTGTATGAAATGACTCTAGAGCTATTACTGCGGAAACTGGAGGCTTGAGCGGAATCCCACGCGAACTAAGACGTGGTAGAACCGTGTCGACATACGTGGTGGTGGTGGTAGTGGTGGTGGTATTTACGATGGTACTGGGCCTGAGAAGTATAGGAAGTAGAGGTCACTAGCGGCGGTACCGGTTTGGGTGGTGGATTATTATAATACAGACACCTCTTTATTGGTGCAACGCACATCAACACACACACACACACACACACGCGCTCACGCACATATACAAACTTGTGTACATCCCCACATATACACACCTACACACGGACATACAAATACGCGAATATATGCACATATACACATACACAAATATACACACAAAGACACACAAACGTGCGCATACATACACATATGTACACACATGTACATACACAAAAGCATACACACGTGTGTGTACAAACAGACACTCAAATACATGCAAAGAAATACACATATACACACAAGCACAAAAATATATACACGTTCACGCACAAATGGACAAATACACATACATTTACACATATACACAAATTGACACAGATATGTACACATGCACATACATATACAAACATATACATATAAACACACATACACATGCACAAAACTACTGGCCCAAATGCATATACATATATACAAACATATACACGAATACATGCATAAACACACATACACACACACACAAACACTCCCCTCACATATACATGCATATACCCACATATGCACACATAAGCATACACACACATATTCACATACACACATGCACAAATATAGACAGAAATACATACACACACGTGCATATACAAGCATCCGCACGCACATACACGTACACACACGTACACACTAACACACAGAGACGTACTCATACAAACATATACACATACATATACATACACCAAGCGCATTTTTATGTATATTTTTTGCGAGTTCTGTGTTTGTTTGTTTTAATATTTAATCACAATTTTATTGTTGTTGTTGTTGTTGTTGTTGTTGTTGCTGATGATGATGTTGCAGATCTCGTGAAAATTGTCCGTTGTACTTCCTGAACTGTGTCAGTGATATATAGGGGGCGCTTGCGTGACTGCCAAAACAATGCAACTCTGCCTCACGCCTCGGCCCATAGACGCTTTATGCAAATGAGGTCGGAGGCGGGTGGGAAGGTGGGGGTGGCGTGATGCAGGCAGGCAAAACATAATATTCGGCCATTCCAGTATGTCAGATTGTTTACAGAAATATGCATATTATATGGGTGAATGTATGTATGCGTGTGTATATGTGTAATGTATATGCAGGTGAATATGTATATGCATTGGTGTACATATATATATATATTAGTATATATGCGTGTGTACGTTTCTGTATATGTGTATATGTAGATGTTGTTGTGTGTATATACACATATATATATATATATATATATATATATATATATGCATGTAGGTGTACATATATGTTTATATGGGTATATATATGTATAAATGTGTGTGTGGTCTATATATATATGCGTATTTATAGGTGTATATATGTATGAGTGGGGCTATATATATATATATATATATATATATATATATATATATATATATATATATATATATATATATACAAGAATAAGGGCAGAGAATCGTCAATTAATAATAGAATTAATAATTAACAATTTTGCCAAGTAGTTCAGTATGAAAAAAACCTTTATCGGTAAGACCATTTATCATCATAAATATACAAGGATTAGCAATTGAGTTGCTTCTCCAACATACTGAAAATTTAGAAATAGCAGTCAAAGAACTACTGAAATAGCAGTCAAAGTTCTTTGACTGCTATTTCTAAATTTTCAGTATGTTGGAGAAGCAACTCAATTGCTAATCCCTGTATATTTATGATATATATATATATATATCTATATCTATATCTATATATATATATATATATATATATATATATATATATATATATATATATGTGTGTTCGCATATTAGCTTGTATGTATGTTGTATTGCAAGTATGCAATGTATATATATATATATATATATATATATATATATATATATATATATATATTTATATATATATATATATATATATTTATATATATATATATATATATATATATATATATATATATATATATATATATATATATATATATATATATATATTTATATATATATATATATATATATATATAATATATATATATATATATATATATATATATATATATATATATATATATATATATATATATATATATATATA
>NC_142956.1:11790767-11795767 GCF_046866305.1 Octopus bimaculoides
GAATGTCCTTGTGTCTGTGTTTGTCCTTCCGCCACCGCTTGACAACCGATGTTGGTCTATTTATGTCCCCGTAACTCAATAAAAGGGATTGATAGAATAGGTACCAGGCTTAACGAAAAATGTACTGGACCCGATTCGTTCGAGCAAAATTAAAGGTGGTGCCCCAGCATGACCACAGTTTAATTACTGACGCCAAGTAAAAGAAAGTGAAAGAAGATATGTCTACCTGCATATTGTATGTGTAAATATGTATTTATGTACTCATATATATACATGTGTGTTTATGTGTGCGTGTGTGTGTGTGTGTGTGTGTATATGTATATATGTGAGTAGGAAGGAATAAATGTAGATGTATGCCTATGATCGAATGTATATATGTGTGTATGTATATGTGTGAATGTACATGTGGTTGTATGTACGTGTCTGTATGTATATATACATGTATTCATGTATTTTGTTTGTTTATGTATGTACGTATATATATATATATATATATATATATATATATATATGCATATCTGTGTGCGTACGTACGTGTGTATGCTTGTATGAGCGTATATGTGTGCATGCACATGTGTATATGCGCGTATATTTACGTTACATATATGCAAGTATGCATGTACGTATGTTTGTATATATGTCATGTATGCATGTTTGCACATGAACATGTAGCATGAAACATGTGTGCTTACCTTTGCGGTGTTGTACTTCGATACGTGGCCAGAAGCTCTGTTGTAGTATCCAGCCATGTTATTTTTCTGCATTCCGTCATTTTAGATTCACATTTCAGACGGATAATCATTACGAAACGGGACCAAATTGTTACTTCCGTGAATATAATCAGGAAAATAACCTCTTATTTAACATAAGGTCAGTAATTTTGGTATTGATGTTGGAGAAGGCATTCATTGCGTATTAAACGAATATATAGGCGCAGGAGTGGCTGTGTGGTAAGAAGTTTGCTTGTTGACCTTATTGTTCTGGGTTCAGTCCCACTGTGTGGCACCTTGGGCAAGTGCCTTCTACTATAGCCTCGGGCCAACCAAAGCCTTGTGAGTGGATCTGGTAGACGGAAACTGAAAGAAGCCCCTCGTATATATAATGCGCTACTTTTAAATCATATTTGTCCAAAATGCGCTACTCTGCCCTCTAGATATAAATCTTAAGCTACTAACTAGGTATCGAATCTTTAAATTTCGTCACAGATATATTTTTCAAAAATTCTGTTTAACATCTGTTAGGACGTCTGATTCTTTTCCCAATCCTCAGTCATTATGCCTTGATGTTGGTCCAAAATAAATTACTCTAATTATTTATCAAACGCTATTAACTTCATATTGAATCTGCTAACTTTAGCACAGTATTTTTTAGAACCACTCTTTGTTAACATCTCCTGGGGCCATTTGTTTATATCATTGTGAATAAATTTTCAAGTACCGAAATGTCACGTCTGGTCTACTGCGGTTCTACTTTATATAAGTTTTGATATAAACAATCCCCATCACCGTTTCTCTGTCGTGTTATGGGCGATTATAACCTCTGGTCAGGACTAAACCTTTCTTTGTAAGTTTTGCCAAGTTTTCTTTCGTCCATCCATGAGCAATATCTAATGTGCCGCCCGCAGGGTGGTTGAAAAGCCTTTTACGGGACCAATATACTGTTAGCTCTGGACTTTTTTAGCTATTTCTTTTGCTCAAACCGTAAGTTCCTGACCTCTTCAGACGCAACGGGCCCTTTTTTTATGCAACTACGTCAAGTACAGCTGAGTACATTAGAGCCAGCCTTCACTTCCGAGCAAGTACGACCTGGTAACATGGACAGAGATTTCTCTAAATTGTTTTATGTGTCTATCAAGTTAGAAGCTGACATAAATAACCATTGACAAAGCGAAACATCCAGCATTCTGTGGCCGGGGTGGGTGGGTGGGTGAGCTGCACCAGTACCCGGATGGTACTCATTTGCAGCTGAATGAAGTGTCGTGCTCAAGGACATAACCGCACCCGCTCCAGGAATCGAACTGATGACTCTGTGTTCATTAGCCAAACACCGTAACCACGAGGTCACAGGTTTTCACATGACTGCGCCATGTAAATGCCCCGTACCTGCGGATTGGTGGCCATGTCATAAAGGAAAATTTTCTGAGTATTTTTTAACGCTTCTACTACCCGCAAGCAAGGTTTTCTCCTTCCACAACCTTGTAGAAAAGATGAGTATGAGACATTCGGGTATAGCCGTTTTGGCGCCGCCGCCGACTCGACGTTGGCTGATTTCACATGACACGTTCTAATGTGTTTCTCGTTTACTCCCCCCTCCTCCTTCTCTCTCTCTCTCTCGCTTACTCTCTTTCTCTGTCAATATATTTCTATTGATGCATATATGTTCAATTTGTAATTGTAGTCTCTTTCTTTCTTTCTCTCTCTCTCTCTTTCTTTCTCTCTCTCTCTCTCTCTCTCTCTCTTCCCTCTCTCCCTGTCTCTCTGTCTAACTCTTTCTCCCTCAATGTGTGTGAACCTATTTTCCTTCATCCTTTATGAGGAGAGAGAAAGTTTTGCCAATCGTTTTCAATTAAGAAATTGCAATGTCTCTATCTCTCTTTCCTTTACTGTGTCTCTCTTTCTCTCCATGTCTCCGTATCTTACTATCTCTTTCTCTCTTTCTTTCTCTCTCTCTCTCTCTCTCTTTCTCTCTCTCACAACCTCTCCCTCTTTCTCTTTCTTTCTTTCTTTCACTCCCTCTCTGTCTCTGTCTCTTCCTGTCTGTTTGTCTGTCTCTGCCTGTCTGTCTGTCTGTCTGTCTCTCTCTCTCTCTCTCTCTCTCTCTCTCTGTCTCTGTCTCTGAGTATATCCATTTTCATTTTTAACTTACAAGTTTCAACTATGTGGGTACTGCCATGCTGGAGCAGCACGAGAAGAAGGAAAGCGTTTATGTCGATTATGCTAAATCACTATATTGTTAAGCTATTCTCTCTCTCTCTCTCTCTCTCTCTCTCGGCGGTATTTCGTCTGCCGTTACGTTCTGAGTTCAAATTCCGCCGAGGTCGACTTTGCCTTTCATCCATCCTTTCGAGGTCGATAAATTAAGTACCAGTTACGCACTGGGGTCGGTATAATCGGCTTAATCCCTTTGTCTGTCCTTGTTTGTCCCCTCTATGTTTAGCCCCTCGTGGGCAATTAAGAAATATGATGATGATGATAGTGATGATGATGATGACGACGACGACGACGACAACGAATACAATGATGAGGATGACGATAATGATGAACATGACGATAATGATGATGATGATGGTGATGATGATGATGACGATGATGATGATGATGGGGATGATGATGATGATGGGGATGATGATGATGATGGGGATGATGATGATGATGGGGATGATGATGATGGGGATGATGATGATGGGGATGATGATGATGGGGATGATGGGGATGATGATGGGGATGATGATGGTGATGGGGATGATGATGATGATGGGGATGATGATGGGGATGATGGGGATGATGATGACGATGATGATGATGATGGGGATGATGATGATGATGGGGATGATGACGATGGGGATGATGATGATGGGGATGATGATGATGGGGATGATGGGGATGATGATGGGGATGATGATGGTGATGGGGATGATGATGATGATGGGGATGATGATGATGGGGATGATGATGATGGGGATGATGATGATGGTGATGATGATGATGATGACGACGGCCATGAAGACGATGCAAAGAAAATGTAATTCGAGAAGGTAATGGAAAAGTAGGGGGAGGGGAATTGCACGTAGGAACCGGAGAGAGGGGAGTGGTGGTGGTGTAGACGGGGGGGGGGGCAGGGCGTGAGTTGGTCACGTGATGAGAAAGAACAAAAGACAGGTGTCAAATTTCGTTTGGTTCCTCGATCGAGAGGGACAATGCATCAGTGGTGGCGGTGGCGGTGGCGGTGGTGGGGTGATTGCGGTGTTGACGTTGGTGGTGTTATGGTCGTTAATTGTTGTGGTGGTGGTCATGGTGGAATTGATGTAGTAGCAGTAGTAGTAGTGGTGGTGGTTGGTGGTCTAGGTGGTGGTATTGACGGTGATAATAAGGCTAGTGGTGGAGGATGTGGCGGGGCAGTGACACTGTTGTTGCTGCTGCTGTTAGTGGTGGCGGTGGTAATGGAGGCAGCGGTGCTATAGTAGTGGCAGCGGTAGCCATATTGGTGGTGGTGGTGGTAGAAGTGATAGCTTTACTGGTGGATGAAGATGACGACGACGATAACGACGTTGCTGAAGATGATAATTTTGGCGGTGACGGAAACAGTGGCTCAGTGGTTAGAGTATAGGACTCACAATCACGAGGTAGTGAGATCGATTCCCAGACCGGACTGTGTGTTGTGTTCTTGAGCAAGACACTTTATCTTTATGTTACTCCAGTTCACTCAGCTGTAGATATGAGTTGCGATGTCACTGGTGCCAAGCTGTATCGGCCCCTTTGCCTTTCCCTTGGGTAGCATCAGTGGCATAGAGAGGGGAAGCTGGTATGCATGGGCGACTGCTGGTCTTCCATAAACAACCTTACCCGGACTTGTGCCTCGGAAGGAAACGTTCCAGGTGCAATCCGATGGTCATTCATGACCGAAGGGGATCTTTACACTTTACCCTATGTATATATAATGGCATGGGCAACTTCTGGTCTTCCATAAAAAAAAAAACTTGTGCCTCGGTGGGGAACTAGTCCGAGTGGAAGGTAAAAGGCCTGAAGGTATGACGATTTTCTCGTTCCATGGTGGTAGACTCCTCTTCGGGGATACCAAATATTGTTACACCGTCTCCAATGGCAACTTGGTGTGTTGGTGTGTTCAGCTACCAGACCAGGCTCCGCTGCTCGTGAGGTTGAGAAAAACTGTCAAAGTATCGGCCGCTCTCTGACACGTTTATTTATGGTCGAGCCGGTGGCGGTGGAGACCTCCGGCATTCTCGGTCCCCGGACCATATATCATCTACTCACCTCTACCGG
>NC_142956.1:11803267-11805767 GCF_046866305.1 Octopus bimaculoides
TTCTGAAACAATTCTATCGGTGATAGGGTTAGGGTTAGGGTTAGGGTAAAACAGCAAATTTAAAAAGCAAAAAGCAAAACGAAGCTATGGAAATTAAATACGCTTTACACCGCTTAATCGAGGACAGAAATGGCTATCCTCGTGAGTCAGAATGGCTGTTCCAGAGCATTTCCCTCGAGATCCTCCGGGGCAACACCTTTTCCATTTTGTCCCCTGGGACCACGAGTCGAACTAACAAGTTTTTTTTTTTAGTTATTTCTTTGCTGTGAAGAAGACGGAAGTCATGATGATTTAGGCAGGGCCCTTCATCGAAAAGACGACACATTGCAAAGCAGTTTCTATTTCACTGTCGTATGTGTGTGTGTGTGTGTGTGTGCGAGTGTGTGTGCATCAGTGTGTGTCTCTTCGTGTCTGAGTTTGTCTCCCACCATCGTCTGGCAACCCATGTTGGTGTGTTTGCTTCCATGTAGTTTAGCAGTTGAACAAAATATAAAGGAGAGGTATAATGTAATTATTGTCACACGATGAAGGCTGCAAAACTGCCGTAATCCTACAGATATCAAGTGGTTAAGTGAATACATTCATCTCACATACCACTTGACTTTGTATGTTCAGAGTTGCCTCTCTTAGGTATCTCTCATTGATAAACGCCAACTAGATTAGGACTGGGTGTCCTGATGGATGGCAGCACAGAACAAACAGGGTGCTTTCACACCATTTTACCACAAGAGAAATATTTTCTCTACTGTGTATCTTCAGTGAATTTGTCTTTTAGCTGTTGAAATATGCCACAAACATATTTTAACTAACCTAAACTTTGCTTAGGCCGAATAAAACTGCTTGGCGCTAATACTTCGGTAATATAAGCCTGGTCGTTTTATTGTCCTCTATTGCGTTTCTGCTATGGACACACACACACACACACTCACCTACACATATACATACATATACGTGTGTGTGTGTGTGTGTGCGCGTTTACATACAGACATATTAATATACTTGTGTGATATTTCTATGTATATATTTGCATTGAATTTGTAAGTTGTATTTGCATACAGCTTTCCTTGTCGAACTCTTAATTTTCAGACAATTACATATTTGTACATAATCTCCACCTCCACACGCCCCTACGAAACACCCATTTTTTAAAACACATTTTGTATGCATGACTATTGGGCCCCGGTGGCAAATAAAAGACAACCAATAATAATAATAATAATAATGATAATAATAATAATAATGATAATTATTATTATATATTTATTTATTTATATATCTATTTATTATTTGTATCATCATCATCATCACCATATTATTATTATTATATATTTATTTATTTATATATCTATTTATTATTTGTATCATCATCATCATCACCATATTATGATTATTATATATTTATTTATTTATATATCTATTTATTATTTGTATCATCATCATCATCACCATATTATGATTATTATATATTTATTTATTTATATATCTATTTATTATTTGTATCATCATCATCATCACCATATTATTATTATTATATATTTATTTATTTATATATCTATTTATTATTTGTATCATCATCATCATCACCATATTATTATTATTATATATTTATTTATTTATATATCTATTTATTATTTGTATCATCATCATCATCACCATATTATGATTATTATATATTTATTTATTTATATATCTATTTATTATTTGTATCATCATCATCATCACCATATTATTATTATTATATATTTATTTATTTATATATCTATTTATTATTTGTATCATCATCATCATCACCATATTATTATTATTATATATTTATTTATTTATACATCTATTTATTATTTGTATCATCATCATCATCATCATCACCATATCATGATTATTATATATTGCTATAAATATTATTATTATTATTATTATTATATATTTATTTATTTATACATCTATTTATTATTTGTATCATCATCATCATCATCATCACCATATCATGATTATTATATATTGCTATAAATATTATTATTATTATTATTATTATTATATATTTATTTATTTATACATCTATTTATTATTTGTATCATCATCATCATCACCATATCATGATTATTATATATTGCTATAAATATTATTATTATTATTATTATTATTATATATTTATTTATTTATACATCTATTTATTATTTGTATCATCATCATCATCATCATCACGATTATTATATATTGCTATAAATATTATTATTATTATTATTATTATATATTTATTTATTTATACATCTATTTATTATTTGTATCATCATCATCATCACCATATCATGATTATTATATATTGCTATAAATATTATTATTATTATTATTATTATTATATATATATTTATTTATACATCTATTTATTATTTGTATCATCATCATCATCATCATCACCATATCATGATTATTATATATTGCTATAAATATTATTATTATTATTATTATTATTATTATTATATATTTATTTATTTATACATCT
>NC_142956.1:11815767-11825767 GCF_046866305.1 Octopus bimaculoides
TCGTCTTCGCCCCTGGTGCTATATGAACATTTATTGTGGTTTAGAGTCAAGATTTGACTGCTATTTTCAGCATGGCGGTATCTCTTATATATATATATATATATATATATATATATATATATATACAGGCATACATACCACACACACGCATACACACACACACATATATATATATAAATATATATATTTGTATACACACACACACGCATATATATATATATATATATATATATATATATAAATTAGAAATGTAAAAATAAAAACAGAACACAAAGGATTCCGCGGTACACGTGTTTCAAGCTTTAAAGTCGTTGCATCATTATATTGGTATATAATTGATAGACAGGATGGTATAAAGCTATTTTCAGCCGCAAATATATTCTTTCCCAAGTATTATATCACAAAGGAGAAGTCAGCAAGAGAAAAGTAAAAGAGGGAGAAACATATATAGTTCAAATTTATAGAAAAACAAAAGACGAAGACTCAATCAAAATTTTAGAAAAATAAATAAGTAAATGAGTGGAAATTTTACCGGTGAGTGTGTTAAATTATAAGGCATTAAAAGAGAATGATTCTCTCCAGACACAACAATATATATCTATGTATGCATATATATATTATTTATATTATTATATATATATGCACTGAGTTAAGCTCACCACTCACCCTCGTACACACTTTCTCATCCACATAGGCACATAATACCTGAACACAGACAATATGTACACACACACACATGCAACACGCATAAATACACGCAACACACATAGACAAAGATAACTTTCACCCACATACATACACTATACACATGCACACTATTTGGTCACAGTGACACACACACACATGTGCACACACTACGTGAAAAAGCACACATCAACTGCTACACACAACACACACATGAACACACACACACACGTTACACATGCAAACACACACACACACACACACACACACACACACACACATCAAAGTCACTGACCGCCATTAACAAACACACTCTTGCGCACCTCTTATTGTTGGGATCTCTATGAATTATCTCCTCTTCATTTAACCTCTCTTTATTATTATCTCGCTTTCATTCAATCTCTTTTTTTCCGCATCATTCGCCATGTTGGACAACAGAACTCAACACGTTTTGTTTTCATTCTCTCTGTTTATTTCCTCTTATTCCTTTCTGTTAAAGAGCATAGGCTCAAAACAAAATACTTTTTCATTCTTCCCAAGCGTCAAACCAATACACTTGCTAGTTACTCCTACACCTGTCTTCGTCTTTGCTTTTCTTTAAATTTGAACTATATACATACATACGTACGTATATATATATATATATATATATATATATATATATATATATATATATAGTTGGAATTTACAAAAAAAAGAAGGCGGATGTGTAAACAACAAACAGATGTATTAGTTTAACGCTCGGGAAGGTGAGAAAGTCTTTTATGTTTCGAGCCTAGGCTCTTCGACAGAAAGGAACACAGAAATAAACAGAGAGAAAATAAAAAAAGGTTTAAAAGCAGAAAAGTTCAAAAGGTTCAAACGTCGTGGTGTATTGGAGCGATTTCTCATCAACGGAAGAGTCCAGTGTGTGTGTGTAGGAGAGACGTGTGTGTTTGTGTGTGTATTTATGTATTTGTCTTTATGCCTGTGTTTGTCTCCCCCACCATCGCTTGACAACCGGTGTTGGTTGTGTTGACGTCCCTGTAACTTAGTGGTTCGGCAATAGAGACCGATTGAATAAGTACTAGGCTTACAAAGAATAAGGTGGATTTTTTTCGATTAAAAGGCGGTGATCCAGCATGGTCGCTGTCAAATGACTGAAACAAGTAAGAGAATAAAATAGTATATATATATATATATGAGATATATGACGGGCTTCTTTCAGTTTCCCTTTATCAAATCTGCTCACAAAGCTTTGATCATCCTGGGGCTATAGTAGCAGACACTTGCCGAAGCTGCCATGCTGTGGGACTGAACCCGGAATTCCGTATTTGGGAAGCGAACTTCTTAACCATACAACTAATTATGCCTGTCTTTGTGTACGCGGATGAGTCTTTCCAGCACCCCCTCATATTCCCCTCTCCTTGCCCGCCACACGGGTGTCTGTGTGTCCCTGTGTGTCAAACGGTATTATATCACCTTTGGCCCTTGTCCCATTGCGGCATAGCATTCTGATTGCCGTTGTAGTGGTTGGTGGTGGAGGTAGTGGTGGAGGTAGTGGTGGCGGTGGCGGTGGTGGCTGTGCTTCTGGTTGTCGTGGTTGTCGTGGTGGTGGTGGCTGTGGTTCTGTTTGTGGTTGTGGTGGTGGTTCTGGTTGTGGTTGTGGTGGTGGTTCTGGTTGTGGTGGTGGTTGTGGTTGTGGTGGTGGTTCTGGTTGTGGTGGTGGTTCTGGTTGTGGTGGTGGTTCTGGTTGTGGTGGTGGTTCTGGTTGTGGTGGTGGTTCTGGTTGTGGTGGTGGTTCTGGTTGTGGTGGTGGTTTTATAATGATGGAACTCTGGTGGTAGGAGGATTTTATTATGTCATTGTGTCTTTTTTTTGTTTTTATCGTGTCTCCTTCATCCGTCGCCTTTGTGACAAATATAGAAATCATCATCCCCACCACAACACCACCACCATCATCATTATCATCATCATCACCGCCGTAATCATTATCACCGCCATTATCATCATCATCACCACCACCACCAATATCACCACGACCATCATCATCCTCATCCTGATCCTCATCATCATCACCACCATCACCACCACCACATCTCCACCACCGCCTCCAGCATCTCCACCACTACCACCACCATCATCTTTTTTATCATTTTTCACATTATTGTTGTTGCTGTTATCATCATCATCATCATCATCATCATCACCATTATTATTATTATTATTATTATAATTATTATTATTGAGTGAAAGAGCAGTGCATGCCATCAAAGTGACACTGGGGTAAAATATACAAAGCCCATTATATCCATCATGACTACCCGTCTGATAAGGGTACACCAGGCACATGCATCACGACCATATGTGCGTGACATGGTGATCTCATATCAAGATAAACAGCGCATGACCTCGCAGGTGGGGCCCAGTTAGAATTTTCTTCAAGTCGAATAGCCCATCCCACTCAAAAGGTCCCTGAATAAGGTTCGCTTAAGGATGTTGAGCAAAACACCCATGTTTCCAAAGGTGAATTATTCAAACCCCAAAGAATTCCTCTCAACACATGGCTATGATGCTCCCCCACTACTTCTGCTCATGATCAGAGATGCACATATCGTCAGCCACCAAGGGACATGCTCAACTGGTTAAGGTCAAACAACTGACAAGCAAATCTGTGGTGTTGAACAGAATATTTGCTGTAGTCCATCTTTTTATACCAAGACAAAACAATGTGCATGATAACACTTCCAATCGATTAAGATCAGAAGCCATGAGAGCCACTGCCTGGTACTGCATCCGGGCATTTATTATTATTATTAGTAGTAGTAGTATTATCATTGCCTTTGCACAGCTTCTAACGCTGGAGATGTCCTACAGTGTCAGCTGTTCACTAGCAGTGAACTAAGGTAACACCTTAGTTTTTTTGGGGGAACCTTCTAGAGTTTTCGAGCAGTTCCAAACAGTGCTGTATTCTGCAAGCGCTTAACCCTTATTGCAGCCCCTATTTGTTCCACATACTTCTCGATATTTTTACACACTGTTCCCAGGGCTCCGACAATTATTGGTGCTACTACCACCTTTTTCATCGACCACAACTGCTTTACCTCCCAAGCTAACCTGTCATACCTATCGACTTTTCTTTCTTCCTTATCGCATACCTTGTTATCTGCTGGACATGCTATATCTATGATCCAGCATAGTTTGGTTTCTTTCTCAATTAAGACTATGTCTGGCTTCCTATTCTCTATCTCACGGTCGCACTGAATCATAAAATCCCACAGGATCTTTGCATTATCATTTTATAACGTGCTTTCACTTCACTACCGAGCACAGCTCTGTGTGCCTTGGGTATGTGCTGTGGTTTGCTGTGATGCTCTTATGGTTACTGTATTGAAAGTGTTTTGCGTAGGATGTGTGCAGTGCCCAATAGTGCAATTTTCTGTATGTTATTATTAATATTATTATTATTATTATTATTATTGTTCAGTATTTTTATTTTTATAACGTGCTTTCACTTCACTACCGAGCGCAGCTCTGTGTGCCTTGGGCATGTGCTGTGGTTTGCTGTGATGCTCTTATGGTTACTGTATTGAAAGTGTTTTGCGTAGGATGTGTGCAGTGACCAGTAGTGCAATTTTCTGTATGTTATTATTATTATTATTATTATTAATTTCAAATACACACAACAGATTAAACTGTTCGAAAAAAAGAAATCCTAACATCGGGCAACAAAAAATAATCGTAGAACACTCTTAAATATCCTAGCTGTCCTTAACATTGTTCTTTGGAGCTGTACTAAGCTGGGGTTTTATGCCTATTTCCTCTACCCGTCTGTTATAATGGGTATAATGGGCTTCGTATATTTTACCCCAGTGTTACTTTGATGGCATGCACTGCTCTCTCACTCAATAATAATAACAGTAATAATAATAATAATAATAATAATTGTAATAATACTCTTTTACTCTTTTACTTGTTTCAGTCTTTTGACTGTGGTCATGCTGGAGCACCGCCTTTAGTCGAGCAATTCGACCACAGGAATTATTCTTTAGAAGCCTAGTACTTATTCTATCGGTCTCTTTTGCCGATCCGCTAAGTTACGGGGACATAAGCACACCAGCATCGGTTGTCAAGCAATGCTAGGGGGGACACTCACACACACACACATATATATATATACATATATACGACGGGCTTCTTTCAGTTTCCGTCTACCAAATCCACTCACAAGGCTTTGGTCGGCCCGAGGCTATAGTAGAAGACACTTGCCCAAGATGCCACGCAGTGGGACTGAACCCGGAACCATGTGGTTGGTAAGCAAGCTACTTACCACACAGCCACTCCTACGCCTTATAATAATAATAATAATAATAATAATAATAATAAATGATGATGATGACGGTGATGGTTTCAATTCTTGCTACAAGAGCAGCCATTTTCGGGGAGGGAATGAGTCGATTATATCGACCCCAGTGTTTCACTGATATTCAATTAATAATAATGATAATAATAGTAATAATAATAATACGTTCTTTTATTGGCCACTAGGGCCGAACATAAAACAAATAGGGACGATAGAATATAAGGGACAAGTAGGGTGTTGAGCAGTGCCTTTCTGTAATCCTTTAATCCTTTCTGTAATCCTGATAATGATAATCTTAGGATTATTTGCTGAAGTAATTACTTTTGTAGACGTTGGTGGCAATAGATGACGGTGTAGAAGAAGCTGTAATAGTACTGGAGGCAGTGGTGGTAGTGCTGATGGTGGTGGTGGTGGTAGTAGTAGTAGTGGAAGTGGTAATAGCGGTGGCGTCGGTGGTTGTGGTTGTGGTGGTGTTGTTGGTGATGGTAACAGTAGTAGTGGCAGTGGTAGCTGTGGTGGACGCAGTGGTAGTAGTAGAGGTGGTTGTTGTAGTGGTGGTGATAGTGGTGGAATTGTTGGTGACCAAGTAGTAGTAGTAATAGTAGTGGCGATACAGTGGTAGTAGAAATGATGGTGGAGATGGTAGTAATGGTGGTAATGGTAGTAGTAACAGTAGTGGTGATGTTGTTGGTAGTAGTAGTAGTAGTAGTAGTAGTAGTAGAGCGATGCCTGTGGTGGTGATGGTAGTAGTAGTAGAAGCAGCAGCAACGTTCTAAAGGAGGTGCCGAGTTTTCATCCCTCGCCACAGTCGAAGACCGTTTCATAGCAGGGTCTTCAGAAGCCCTTTCTCGACCCATCTCCACTGATACCGTCCCATCCGCCATCCATCTACGCCATACACCCATGAGAAATAACCACGAAGAGGAGGCGGAGGAGGGTAGAGTCAGTGACGGAGAGGAAAAGAAAGAGAGAGAGAGAGAGATGTAGTGTGGTAAATGAAGAATTGGCAGTGGGGGTAGGAGCCTGTGGACCTATCGGAGGTGGAGGTCTATGACAAATTCCTGGTTTAAATACTACTGCTGCGGCTGCTACTACTACTATTACTACTATTACTACTATGGACCAATGAGGGAGACTTCTATAAGGTAGCTAGACTTGTTAGAAATAGCAACCAAATGACAAATAAAAAACAATGCTGTGATATCGTGCAAGGAAAGCTCTCTGGACGCGGCCAAGGGTTAAACACCAGAATGGTCCAGACCAGGTGAGAACATTCACCTTGGATTCACTGAGAATGAGATACCGACATTTCGCCGTTATTGTGGATTATCAATACTATGTTCTCGGATCATCTCGAAGCGAAGGGAATCGCTGGACTCCAAATTATATGCAAATTAGGCATACATACATACAAACATACATACATATATATATATACAAGAAAACAGCTGTGTCGAACTCTCTCCTTCACCGAAAAAAACAATCGCATAAGAATGACTACTGAAAAGGTGATTACATAGGCGGTGCTCCAACATGGCCACAGCCTTTGTGCTGAAGCATAAATGAATTACATACATACATGTACAGGCGCAAATCTGTGACGCGCAGGCGTAGTTGTGCGGTAAGAATTTTGCTTTCCAACCACATGGTTTCGGGTTCATTCCCACTGTGTGGCACCTTGGACATGTGTCTTCTACTATAGCCTCGGACCGAACGAAGCCTTGTGAGTGGATTTGGTAGACGGAAACTGAAAGAAACCTGTGTGTGTGTGTGTGTATGTTTGTGTGTCTGTGTTTGTCCCCTCAACATCGCTTGGCAACCGATGTTGGTGTGTTTACGTCCCCGTCACTGAGCGGTTCGGCAAAAGAGACCGATAGAATAAGTACTAGGCTTACAAAGAATAAGTCCTGGGGTCGAGTTGCTCGACTAAAGGTGGTGCTCCAGCATGGTCACAGTCAAATAACTGAAACAAGTAAAAGAATAAAAGAATATATATATATATATATGACATTATTTAGTTTATTTCAAGATTTCTTGTAGCATGTATGTATGTATGTATGTATATATATATATATATATATATATATATATATATATATGTATATATATATATATATATATATATATATATATATATATATATATATATATATATATATATATATATATATATACATATGTACATACATATCTCTCTATCTCTCTATCTACCTACCTATCATACATATGTATATATATACATATATACACACACACATATGTTGTGTGTGTGTGTGTGTGTGTCTTTGTGTCTGTGTTTGTCCCCACCACTGCTTCACAACCGGCGCTGGTGTGTTCACGTATCGCTAAATTAGCGATCCAGTAAAAGAGACCGATGCAATAAGTTTCAAATTTAAAATAAAATATCCTGGGGTTGATTCATTCGACTACAAAGCTCTTCAAGGCGGTGCCCCAGCATGGTCGCAGTCTGACAACTGAAACAAGAAACAGCATATGTATATATATGTAAATGGAGTGAACTCTATTTGCTGACGTGCAATGTACGGTCATGCATACAATTCTACATACATACATACATACAAACAAAAAGAATACTGTTGGAATGTCCCAGTGAAAACCTCAATAAAATGTAAGCACAACAGGCCTGATATAATGATTTGGGATGTAGGAGAGAAAATGTGCACAGTTGTAGAAATTAGCTGCTCAGCGGATGTTAACATAAAGCTGAAGATCAGTGAAAAAGAGTATACCTACACTGAACTATTGATAAATTTGCAATTACTCTATCCAGATTACAAGTTCAGATTTATACCTGTAATTATTGGGGTCCTGGGATAAGTAACACATTGACTAAATAGCAATCTTGAGAAATTAGGCTTCTCAAAACTAGAAGGGAGAAAGTTAATTCGAAGACTACAGATCCAATCCATCACTGGAACAGTAAAAATCTGTAAAACTTTCTAGAAGTTTATCATTTAAATATATATGAGCATGTTTAGATATGTAACTATATGCATGAGAATACATACATATAACATACAAATCTGTACATACATACATACATACATACATACAAAAATACCCTGCTGTTGATGTTGAAATTCCAATGAAGGAGCCTTTGATCTAGGTTAGAAACCAGTTCTTTCTGTATTAGCAAGAAATTTTAAAATAAACCGAATAATTACATACATACATTTACATTCACGCATATGCATACATAAATACGTATACACAGGCATTATATGTACACATAGAACATACACACACACGCATACATACATAGAATACAGACAGGTACATTTACATTCACAGAAAGGCATACATAAATACATATCCATATGCATTAATGTAGTTTCATGTACACATACATACACACATAAATACAAACTGATACATACATACATAGATAGTTACACAGAAACCTGCATATAGGCATACATACATAACACATTCATGCATATACGCAGGCATGTTGTTTTATGTACAATTGTATGCATGTGCATACATCGATACATACATATACATAGATAGATATACATAATACCTAGATACATACTTACATACATATGTACAGAGATATATATGTATACATACTTATATACATACAAACATCTATCCATACATGCACGCATACATACGTGCATACGTATATACTTACATACATACAGACAGACATGCACATATACATATATACATATATACATGCATACATTCACACATACATACATACATACATACGTACAGGCTCACATACAGATAGACATACATACATTCATAGATACATAGAAACACATACAGACACTAACACATACATACATTCATATATACATATATACATACAAAGAACAATCACACAGACAAAAACATCGTAATTCTTTAGATGACCTCGTCATCATCCCCTACATAAACTCCCCCATCCACCAAAAAACCCCCTATATCTTCCGTTATAAGATGCCATACGTTGTTGGTCAGTTCACTTAATCCCCAGGGGGGGCAGTGTAAGACGTACAAACTGCTCCTCCCTATCCCCACCGTTTCATTTCAATCCCTATCTTACCCCTGCCTCGTCTTATTCTCTTTAAACTGATCCTATCGGACAGACACAAGATGGCGGACCGTGGACAGAAACGCCGGAAGCTGAATTAAATTATCACTTCCTGTCACACACATTTACACTTACAAACAAACACAGACTCACACAAATGCACACACACTAATATATAACCACACATATGTAAATGAATATACGTAAACACAAGGCGTACACACTTCTATACACACAAACGCATATATTTAGACTCTTGTACATACATATATACATATAATTATTCTCATGCTTACGCACAGATGCAGATACAATTACATACATCCACACTTATACACTATTCTGCATTCATATATGTACGCATATATATACACATATATATGCATACATACACGTACATATATGCGCACTTATGCATTACATTTATATACACATATTTACAGAAACAAATATACATGTATAGTGACTACACACAAACAAACACGCACACGTGTGTATATATATATATATATATGGGGAGAATATATATGGATATATATATGGGAGAATTTACGGAAAAAAACAACAGACGAGGGAAGGTGGTGTAAACAACAAAAGGATGTATTAGTTTGACGCTCGGGAATACATAAAGTCTTCAACGTTTCGAGCTACGCTCTTCAACAGAAAGAATACAGAGAAAAACAAGGAGAAAAACACGGAGAAAAAAAATTTGAATGTTTTGGTCAGCAAGGTATCCATGTGGAGGCACGTAGCTTAGTCGTTAGGGTATTCGGCTTACAATCGTCAAGTCGTGAGTTCGATTCCTACCAGCGCGTCGTGTCCTTGGGCAAGACACTTTCTTTTCCTAATCCACTCAGCTGACAAAAATAAATTGTACCTGTAATTCACGAAGGCCAGCCTTGTCACGTTTATGTCATACTGAATCTCCC
>NC_142956.1:11836465-11843965 GCF_046866305.1 Octopus bimaculoides
AACTCCACGTATGTCTCCGTAAAGAGCAATGTGTACATTTTAAGAAGAGTAACATATGACAGTGTTGAAGTCGTAATCGTAAGATGGTGGCTTAAATTCCTGGACCGGGCATTGTGTTGAGAAAAAAACACTTCATTTCACGTTGCTCCAATCCACTCAGGTGGCAAAATTGAGTAATCCTGCGACGGACCGCGTTCCATCGAGGGAAAGAATATATGCTCTACAGCAGGGGTTTTCAAACTGTGGTCCGCAAGCACAAGACAGGGGGTCCGTGGACAGCAAATACTTTTTATGGGCAATGTGATTTTATATATGTTTTTTAATCGAAATCTTTTAATTGACAATAAACCTATTTGTTAAATACTGTTAAATAAATAAATGTAAAAATATGTTATTTTAAGCAAATATTTATGTATAAATTTCATAATTGTTTATAAGGGGGTCCCTAAGGTAAAGCCTGAAATATAAAGGGGTCCGCAAGTCAAAAAGTTTGAAAAGCCCTGCTCTACAGAAAACAGAAGCCAGCCCTATGAGTCTACAAACTCATAGGGAAGGATCTTTATCCTAACAAATACGAGAAGTAAGAAGAGGTGAAAGGAATTCAGCACATGTTTACTATTAGTTACAATTGTTTCGGTACCACTCCGTTTCGATCATCGTTGCACGTAAATGATTCCATGTGAAAAGCTAGTCTGATGAAGATCCACTCCAATGTCATCAGCCACACACGTTGCGTATTTTATCACATGGATTCAGGAATCACTTACGTGCAATCTCATTAGGAGCGGAGTGATGACGAAACAATTGTAACTGATAATAAACATATGCTATCTTCATACGTTGTCTTCTGACATGTATTATATATCTGTGCATATATGTGTATGTATATATGTATACACACATATATATCTACCTTCCTATGTATAGGTGTACAGTTAGAAGCAGATAAATATTAAACACACATATCAATACATACACACACATACATACATACATACATACAAACATATATATATTGCATTTATTTCGCATTATACAATGTGTGTGTATATACGCATCTACATAACTATCTATCTATCTGTATATATATATATATGTCTATCTGACTGTCTCTCTCTCTTTCCGTCTCTCTTTCTCTCCCTCTCTCTCTCTCTACATATATATTTATTTATACTATATATATATATATATATATATATATATATTTATTTATTTATGGGTTTCAGCCAAGTGGTTGTGGTCGTGCTGGAGCACCATATAGTATAAATAAATATATATGCGTCCTGCCCTAACTCTTCGAAACGCTTCGTTTAGAATAGGGGCAGCTGATGAAGGAAATATTCTCTATGTGGCCTGTCTGTTTTCCTGTGTGTTCCTAGTTTTCCGTGCTTTGTTTATATTCTCGTTTTTCATTTTGTCCACGTTTTTTTGTGACGTCCTGTACCCAAATATGCATCTATATATACATGTAGATGTAGGTATATATACATGTACGTATATATGCATATACTCACATATTATTTGTATTATTATATGATCGAACGCACGCGTCCTTTTTGCAAGTAAGTTTTAACTACATATTTCTGACGCGCACTCTATCTACCTTTGTATCTTTCTCCCTCTCTCGTTCTTCCTTCTGTTGTTATTCGCCTTTCCCCTTCACTACTATATCTCTATCTCTCACTCTTCCCCCCTGTCTCTCGTTGCTCACCTATGTTCAACTTCCTCCCCTTTTTTCTCTCTCTACCACTCTTTCTCCTTACCCCTCGTTGATCACATGTGACCAGCGGCTACTGCTGTCTTTTCTCTCTTGGCCACTGTCAAGCAAGCACTAATTTTCTCCTCTCTTCCCCTCAAGTTCGTCAAATCACAGCGTTCAGTTTATATATTTGTTTCTTGTCTGGCCTAACAGCCCTCCATGTTTGTTTTCACTGTTTCATTTTCCCTGTCGTGTTTTCTGTTTGCCGTTTAATTCCTCCGCATCACAAATTTTATTTTAATTTGCTTTCCGGGAAGAACTATTCTAACAATGCATCCTACCTTAACTCTTCGTTTCGCTTAGTTTAGAATAGGGGCATCTGACGAAGAAAATGTTCTCTATGTGGCCTGTCTGTTTTCCTGTGTGTTCCTATCGTTGTCCGAAAACAAGTTTGTTTTCCGTGCTTTGTTTATATTCCCGTTTTTCATTTTGTCCACGTTTTTTTGTGACGTCCTGTACCCAGATATATATTTATATATACGTGTGGTTGTAGGTATGTACATACATGTACGTATATATGCATATACTCACATATTATTTGCATTATTATATATATATGTATGTATGTATGTATGTGTGTATATAGACAGTCGTATGGAAAGCTGTAATTGTCACTAAATATGACTTGGGTGCTAGAACATCTATATGTATGTATGTATGTATGTATGTATATGTATGTAATTTCTCTTCGGTAGATAATACCTTGATGACATTTTCGGATAACTGCTTATGATGTGGGTGATATCTTTGGTGTTAACTCCACAAAGTTTGCATCGGTTGTCACTCTTTACTGCTTTTTCTGCCTTTCTATCCCTTTTATGCATCAGGTACTTTGTTGATATTTCCTCTTCCTGGATTGCAAACGCATACCCTTCAAAGTAGGGGGTAGTAATCTGGCTATTGGTCCATGATAATGGACCAATATATATAATATGTATGTATGTGTGTATGTATGTATGTACGTATGTATCTATGTATGTGTATGCATGCGTGTGTGTATGTATGTATCTGCATGTTTGTGTGTATGTGTAAAATAATAATACACATAGATACATGCACATATTTCTGTGTACGATTATGTTTTACTTGCTTTTGTCATTAAACTGCGGTCATTCTGGGGCACCGTGTTGAAAAATTTTATTAAAATGAATCGAGCCCGGTGCTTATTATTTTATGTAAAACCTGGCATTTTATCGGCCTCTTTTGCTGAACCGCTAGTTTACGGAAACGTAAACACACCAACACAGGTGTTATGATATGGCAAACGCAGTGCCAACATTGTTTTGAAAAATCCTCCAAGAAAAGCACCAATCACCGGGGAAATAAGAAGTACAACAGAAATCGATCTCTGAGCAAAGAAATGACGTTACTGTCTCGGCAGAAAGCCGCAGAATGAGGGAATAGATATTTCTGGATCAATTGATTTCAAATTTTGAGACTTTATCACCAGAAATTCCCAGCCGGAATCTACAGCCTAAAAGACGAGCCTCGTGCTGGAAGATCTGTAGACCTCGATGATGATGTCCTGCAAACCCTGGTGGGACAAAATCCCGTCGTAACTTTTGTGGAACTAGCACAGAAGCTTGAATTTGGTCATTCAACCAGTCATTCAAGTCAGCGCTCGAAGAAAACTGGCCAATTTTGGTTTCAAGACGAAAGGTGTTCTTCCATCATGATAATACTTGGCCACATACAGAGATATTGACATTCCAAAGGTTGGAGCGGTTTGAATGGGAAGCTGGCAGAATCGTTAGCACGCCGGGCGAAATGCTTAGCGGTATTTCGTCTGCCACTGCGTTCTGAGTTCAAATTCCGCCGAGGTCGACTTTGCCTTTCATCCTTTCGGGGTCGATAAATTAAGTACCAGTTACGCACTGGGGTCGATATAATCGACTTAATCCGTTTGTCTGTCCTTGTTTGTCCCCTCTGTGTGTAGCCCCTTGTGGGCAGTAAAGAAATAGGTTTGAATGGGAAACGATGCCCCACCATATTCGCCGGACATTGCCATATCTTATCATTTATTCTGCAGTCTTCAAAATTATTTGGACGGAAAAGATATGAATTATGTAGACGAGGTCAGAACAGTACTGGAAGTGTATTTTCCATCACAGACAAGTGAATTTTGGAAGAGGTGCCTTTCAAGTATGCTGGAGAGCTGGAAGATCATTGTAGAAAATGAAGGAGAATATATTTTAGATTAAAAAAAGAACTTTGTTTATCTTAATTTCGAAAAATAAAAGACGTATAAAAAAACCGCATTATTTATGGATGAACATTTATATATATATGTATGTATGTGTATGGGTATATATATATGCGCGAACGCACACACACACATATATAGGTATTTTCGTACACACACATATGTATATTCATATACATACATGGTGGTTGTCTACTCCTTAAACAGAGTTTGACCACCTCCTGCACCTACACCTTAGCCCTTTCATGGCGTCTGATGTGGCTTTTTAAACCAGACAGTGTTTTGAAAAAACACCCACACAGATTGCACCTCTGATTTGCACTACCAATACCTGCAAGTAAGTTCTGCTCATTGTGGATCCTAACATGTCTTTTAAGACCCCCATTGGATTTGCAAACCCTCTGGCACACACCACATTCAAACGTGTGCACAGACATATAATCAGAATACATACATACATACATACATACATACATCACGATCACAAGCACACAGATTTGAGTGCGTGTTCTCTAATATGTATCTGTATACAATCTTGGTCTCACCTTTAAATAATACACATACACACACATATACACACACAGCCCTCCTTCTCCCACCCCCTCCACGCGAACACAAAACCCTTTCGTCACCCTTCAGTGGTTTCGTTAATCTACTTCTCCACCGCCAAGTAGATTTTGTCTACCAAACATTTATTATTAATATTTCTCGTATTTAATAACAGTTGACGTCTTAATTTATTAGTCGTAAATAACGTGCAAGGCTAGGATGAAATCTTGTGAAGTCGAGCGGCGGTCGCTGTGCGTTGCGATGCCACGTGACGTAGCGTGTTGGCGAAGCGCATTGTGGGATGCAGCGTTCTGGCGGTGGTTGGCTGTGAGTGGTGGGCATGTATGGGTTGACTCCGTGATTTTTGTTACTGTCGTTGTTGATGTTGTAGTTCCAGTGTATAATATAGTAGTTAGCATCAACGGCTTGTAATTGTTCTGACTCTGCAGGTTCATGTTCTAGCCATAACCGTTCCATTAGTTTACGTGTATCAAGGACTACATTACCCAATGTATAGTATAGTATTTAATATTAATGGCTATAGTTGTTGTTGTTGTTGTTTAGCCCCGGGTCAGTTCTGATCCAGCAGACCTCTGATCAAAGATGCTCCAACTGTGACCATCCCATCTTTTATTCAGTCATAGTGTATCTAGGACTACATTATCTAATGTATAGTACAGTAGTCGCTATTAGTGGATGTAGTGGTTGTTTATTTCCAGGTCAGTCCTGATCCAGACAGACTTATAGTCAAAGACGATCCAGTTGTGACCATCCCATCTTTTATTCAGACATAGTGTATCTAGGACTACATTGTCTAATGTATAGAATAGTGGCTATTGCTGTTATAGTGAAGATCCAGCGCTATCAGCCATTACAGACGCCACCATCACCACCACCACCACCACCACCGCCACTACCACACTATTTCTGCGGAGATGGTCAGATGTGGAATGCTATCGATCATGGGTATGAACACAGTCACCTCAATAACCACCAACAACAGTACACCAACCATCGCTAATACTACTACCCCAACTACAATCACCAACATAAATATAAGTACCACCACTATAGGCGCAGGCGTGACTGTGCGGTAAGAAGTTTGTTTCCCAACCACGTGGTTCCGGGTTCATTCCCACTGTGTAACAACTTGGGCGAGTTTCTTCTGCTATAACCTTGGACCGACCGAAGCCTTGGGAGTAGATTTGGTGGATGGAAACTAAAAGAAGCCCGTCGTATATGTATGTGTGTGTGTGTGTGTGTGTGTGTGTGTGTGTGTGTGTGTGTGTGTGTGTGTGTGTGTGAGTGAGTGAGTATGTGTATCTCTCGCTCTCTCTATATATATATACTCGGGATTACTCGTAGCGCACGTGGGTAATTGAGGAATGATTCGATTTTCTTACTTGTCTATATGAATTCGGAAATGCTGTTTCTGTATAATCGTTTGATGTCGCTTGATCGAATTAATCATTCTTTTATTAACATTCTCGGATTTATAATTTTGAAATACTGTACTGATGAAGGAAGTAAGTTCGGGTAATATGATTTACACCTCTTTAATCCTGAAACACGTATACAGTTCATCAAAGCCGGGTGGATTCGTTATTTTTTCTTTTTTACCTGTGTTAGGTTGCAAGTGCTACTGTCTGCGAGATATATTTTGGTAGTGAAATAGTAATTTTGACTGCTATTTCTAATTTTCGGTGTGGCGAAGCAATTCTTGCTGGACCCTAATTTCAATTATGTATATAGAGCCTGAGGAATCTGCACAAAGTAGATGTAGGAGTTTTTAAATCAAAGCTGGACCTCTTCCTATCGAGAGTCCCAGATGAACCTACCTCGCGGCAGGAGGTGCAAATGAGAGTTGCTAAATCAAACTCCATTCTTGACCAAGTGCCACATATGAGGCTCCCTGTAATAACAGTGTAGCAACACGGTGGTGCATCAGCATGGCCGCAGCTCTGAGCTGAAACTTTGAAATGAAATGAAATGAAAATATATATATATATATATATATATATATATACAAAAATAAGAGGAATGACCAGCAAAAGTGGACTCCTATATGCTAGAAATAGATGCCGAATCATCTAACCACGAAAAAATATGTTGTCAGTAAAAGGACAAGACAAATGAGAAAATACTAAATAAAAAAAAAACGATTAACCTACGTACCATGGTTTCACCTGTTAAAATTTACATAAGTAAATATCTACAGGATCATCAGCGTAGTCTGTCGATTTAACAATATAATTTCCAGCACTAGACATAAGACGTCCACCCTAAAGGGAGCACGTGTAGAGTTCTACAAATTACATTCAGTGTATCCCTTCAAATGTCTTCAATCTGGCGCGCTAAGTCCGGAAATAACTCTGCAGTTAATAAATTTTTGCAGCTAATTTACCGGTTTGAGAACATCATTATTTAAAATTTATTAATAAGGGTAGAAATTGATATTAATCAATTAAAACCAGTGATCTGGCATATTAAAAAAATATTTAATATGCTAGACCACTGGTTTTAATTGATTAATATCAATTTCTATCCTTATTAATAAATTTTATATATATATATATATATACATATATATATATACATATATATAAAGTTAGTGTAGGAGTGGCTGTTTGGTAAGAAGCTTGCTTCCCAAGCACATGGTGAGTGAATTTGGTAGACGGAAACTAAAAGAAGCCCGTCGTATGCGTGTGTGTGTGTGTTGTGTGTAGTGGGGTTATTGTGATTGTTCCCCATCACCGTTTGAAAACCAGTGTTGGTGTGTTTACGTCCTTGTAACATAACAGCTCGGCAAAAGGTAATGATAGAATAAGCATCAGGTTTAACAAAACTATCAAGTACTGGAGTCGATTTGACTAACTAAAAATTTTTGCAATACACTGCTACAGCATGGCCATAGTGTTATGGTGGTAGTAATATCGCCGCCACACAAGTACAGCAATCACTACGTCTACTACTACCACCTCTACTACCA
>NC_142956.1:11848965-11850820 GCF_046866305.1 Octopus bimaculoides
CATTTGCGTATGTATGTATGTGTATGTATGTATATATGTATGTATGTGTATGTATGTATATATATATGTATATATATATATATATATATGTATATATGTATTCATATATATGTGTGTATATATGCATACATATACATGTCTGTGTGTATCTCAAAATGTTAGTAGACGTTATACATCGCTGGTCACAATGCATATTCTACACTGTGTCTATATATATATATGTATGTATGTATGCATGGCCCTCCCTACAAATAATTTATTATAATTACCTACTATTTATAACGTATATTAATTTCAAATTCATCAATTAACATATTCACAATTAACAATGGAAACGTGTTTCTATTAACATATCATATGTTAATTAATTTTCACTATATTACATAAACCAAATGCATACAGAGCTATTTTAGTGAATACTTAGAAAAGGGTCATTTACCCACCACCCTCTTCTCCAAAATACACCCAAGTCGAAACCGTTGAGGACCGGTTTAAAACTATTGTCTTTGTCTCAGTGTTCGTAATGCATGTGTGACTAAGAATATGTAAGCTTTTATGTTGGCGTGGCGGTGTGGTAAGTAGTTTGTTTTTCAACCACATGGTTCTGGGTTCACTCTCACTGCATGATACCTTGGGCTGCTGCCTTCTACTATATCCACAGGCCAACCAAAGCCTTTCGAGTGGATTTGGTGGATGGAAACTGAAAGGAACCTGTCGTATATATATTTATATCTCTTTTTATTTGTTTCAGTCGTTTGGCTGTGGCCATACTGGAGCACCAACTCAAAGGGTTTAGTCGAACAAATCGATCCCAGGACTTATTCTTTGTAAGTCTAGTACTTATTCTGTTAGTGTCTTTTGCCGAGCCGCTAGATTACGGGAACATGAACATGGATTTGCTCAACGGAAACTGGAAGAAGCCCGTCATGTATATATAGGTGCAAGCGTGGAATAAGGGCAGGAGTGGCCGTTTTGTAAGTAGCTTGCTTACTAACCACATAGTTCCGGGTTCAGCCCCACTGCATGACACCTTAGGCAAGTGTCTTCTACAATAGCCTCGAGCCGACCAAAGCCTTGTGAGTAGATTTGGTAGACGGAAACTGAAAGAAGCCTGTCGTATATATCTATATATATATATAGAGAGAGAGATAGATAGATGTATGTATGTATGTAAGTTTGTGTGTCTGTGTTTGTCCCCCCCCCAACATCGCTTGACAACCGACGTTGGTGTGTTTACGTCTCCGTAACTTAACGGTCTAAGAGACCGAAAGAATAAGTACTAAGCTTATAAAGAATAAGTCCTGGGGTTGATTTGTTCGAATAAAGGCAGTGCTCCAGCATGGCCGCAGTCAAATGACTGAAACAAGTAAACCAATAAAGGAATATATATGCACTCACACACACACACACACACACACACACACACACACACACGCGAACACTATTTGTGGATTACAAAGGCTACCAATGGTTTCATAAACCGAAAGATTTTTTAGCTGTTATCTATCCTGTAACATTATCTATCTATCTGTCTGTCGGTTATCACGACGAACGCTCCAGTTGATCCGATCAACGGAACACCCTGCTCATGAAACTCCACAGACACATATACCCTTAATATTTTCAGGGAGATTCAGCGTGACACAGAATGTAACATAGCTAACCCTTTGAAATACAGGTACTCATGGTAGCCAGCTGAATGGACCGAAACAATGTCGAATAAACTGTCTTGCTCTAGGATTCAACATGCTGCTGGGATCGAACTCACGACCATTAGATTGCGAGTCGAATATCCTAACCACTAAGCCATTTTTCAGTGTATGTTGAAAAGTTCAATCAGTCCAGGTAACATATC
>NC_142956.1:11851320-11856320 GCF_046866305.1 Octopus bimaculoides
TATATATATATATATATATATATATATATATATATATATATATATATATATATATATATATATATATATATATATATATATATATATATATATATATATATATATATATATTTATATATATATATATATATATATATATATTTATATATATATATATATATATATATATATATTTATATATATATATATATATATATATATTTATTATATATATATATATATATATATATATATTTATATATATATATATATATATATATATATATATATATATATATATATATATAGAGAGAGAGAGAGAGAGAGAGAGAGAGTTATTAATATTTCTAAGTCTCTCTAAAGGAGACTACGGCAGCGGTACTGGAAATTAATAGTTATCGCCGAGCCGACATGGCAGCTTTCGTCCTAATTTTGGGACTGCCATGTTGGCTTGGCGATAACTATTAATATATATATATATATATATATATATATAATCCCTAATTACCTCCCCCTATCTAGAACTCTTCTTTCTCAGACTGGAACGAACACGACACAATGAAGTAGAGAAATTTGAAAAGACAACACGAAACCGGTTATTTCTCAAAATACAATGTTTATATACCAAAAAGATTTTATAACATTTTTCTAACATTTTTCTTACATTTTTCTGACATAATTTAAATATATACTTTAACCATGTAACACAAGCCTTCTGTAGTTTTTTCACTCTTATTATCTTTTATATATATATATATATATATATATATATATATATATATATATATATATATATATGAAGAGTGGTTATAACAGAAATCCACGTGAACTGATATGGAGATAGAGATGCAGATAAGCATGGTGCGTTTGATATATGTACATATATACATGTAAATATAAATAGGGATATATATATATATATATAGAGAGAGAGAGAAATAAACTCAATACGTTCAAATAAACTCATGTATAACCATATAGATATTAATGTGTTTTCAAAATAAATAAACATGGAGTACAAAAAGTACAGAAAGGTAGAAGACATGGTATTTTAAGTCCGATTACTGTTTCTGGGTGCTTGGAATTATGTAATAGTTGTGACGTTCATACTTGGCAGATGGAGCGTGTCAAAATTCAATGCTATGTAACCGTTATAGAATCATGTGTTAGGAAACAACGTTAGTTCTTGTATGACCGAATGAAGGTTGTCCGACAATGTTAATAAATAAATTATTTGTGTCCCGTATTCGATATATATGTAACAATATAGGTTGTTATTACTGTTAGTTGTAAACAAACAGTTTAAGCAAATATCTATTTAATTTTGCAGCGTAGAAGATATTTGTAAGTCGTTCAAGAACACACTAAAACCGTTACTTTCACTTCATTTGATTTTCATTTGTGTCAAAATATTTACGCTAATTTACGGGGACGGAAACACACCAGCACACGTTGTTAAGCGGTGATGGAGGATAAACACAGGCGCACGAATACACACACACACGCACACACCCACACCTACACACACACACACACACACACACACACAAATACACATACACGACAGGTTTCTTTCAACTTCCGTCTAACCAAATCCACTCACAAACCTTTGGTCAGCCCGAGGTTATAGTAGAAAAAACTTGACCGAGGTGCTACGCAGTGGGACAAATGATTTTTATTTCACGCGTAGGTCGGTCTTACCATGTATTTCCTCACAAACACCCCCACGACCTCCTTAACGAATTTCTATTTACACCTGCTAATAAACAATACTCTTGCTACCTTAATTTATTTAAAGCTATCATTTCGACGAAATTTAAGATTTATTAATTAGCAATTAAAATAAAAAAAACAAATTTCAGAAGAAATGGAATAAAAATAATCCCTCTTGTGTGATCCGCTGTATATTTAGTTCTTTGGCATGTTATATTTGAACCGGAAGTAGGCGTGGTGACTTTCATACGCTTCCGGTTTCTAATTAATAAAATTAATAGAAGCGCCAGAAGATTATGTATTGACGCTGAGACGTCGACGCGGAAGAACTCTGTCGCACCTCTGTTGTGAACAGGAAGTACGTTTAAACTACAGCAACAAAACGCCGGGGAATTATATCTACGCCGTTGTTCATTTTGTTAGGAATAACAGTCAAGCCTCCCTCACAAATCATTCACCATCATCTCAAAAGAAAAGAGAAGAGGGATAGAAGACAATGGAGCCTTAGGTAAGCTATTCACTGAGAGGTTAAATCACGAGATGGTCACGGCTGGACTGCAGAACATTATAACCATATGTTTACTCCGTAAATGTGAACCGGGGGGAGAGGGGGTAAACAAGAATAATGACCATTACAGTAATATAGTCAGAAAACCTAAGGAGGGGCGAGATGGCAGAATCGTTAGCACGCTGGACAAAATTGCTTAGCGGCATTTCGGCCGTCTTTACGTTCTGAGTTCGAATTACGCCGAAGTCGATTTCAGGTCTTTCGGGATTGATAAATTAAGTACCAGTGAAACACCGGGGGTCGATGTAATCGACTAGTCCCCTCCCCCCAAATTTCAGGCCTTGTGATTTTATTAAAAAGGACCATCATCGTTATTATTATTATTATTATTATTATTATTATTATTTTCAATAATACGCTAACTTTTTGTTTTTGTATGTACCTGTTGTGTGCGTCACACTTCAAAGAAGTGGCAAAGCGAGACAGAAGAGGAAGTAAGAGAGAAAGGGAGAGTGAGAGAGAAAGTGAGAGAGTGCTTTTTAATGTTTTAGAGAGGAAGTAAGAGAGAAAGAGAGTGGAAGAGACAGTGAGTGGTGACAGCGTTCGTTTTATGTTTTTAAATGTTTCAGAGAGGACGTAAGAGAGAAAGAAAGTCAGAAAATGTGAGCGACAAAAAGAGAGAGAGAAAGACAGACAGACAGAGACAGAGAGAGAGAGAGAGAGAGAGAGTGGAAGAGACAGTGAATGGTGACGGCGTTCGTTTTGTGTTTTTAAATGTTTATCACATCACAAGAGAAGTAGATACATAAATACATAGAGACATTGTTAAATCAAAAGTAGAAGAGAAGAGGGACACAAAGGAAGTGAAAGAGAAAGTGAGAGAGACAGCAGATACATAAATCCAAAGAAATGTTTATACATAGGTACATACAAATAGCAAATATTGGATGTCAATTTCGCTTTTCATTACCATATGAGGATAAAATTAACTCACAAATGGCTGAGTACTCCACAGACATGCATAACATTAACGTAGTTCTCGGGGAGATTCAGCCTCACACAGAATTTGACAAGGCTGGCCCCTTTGAATTACAGCTACAACTCGAGACATATATATATGAATGTATTTGTGTGTGTGTGTGTGTGTATAGTTTAGGTTAGTTAAAATATGTTGGCAATAATAAGTGTCACGTGGTGGAAATAAACGAAATTACCAAACTTTCATTCATAAATCCATTTATTATTTCGTTCTTTTGCATTTCAATTTGTACATTAAGGTTCTTTGAATATGTACGATGTATTTTAAAGTTAAATAGTAATTCCGTTTACGTTTGTGTAACTGAGATATTTTGGTTGGATTATATAGTCATTGGTGTTACATTACTTTCTATATTCTGTAACTGTCACAATATACTTCTCTAGGCCTGGATTTTTTGTGGAGAGGGGACCAGTTGATTAGATCGACTCCAGTACACAACTGATACATAATTCATCGACCCCGAAAGGAAGAAAGGCAAAGTCGATCTCGGCAGAATTTGAACTCAGAACGTAAAGACAGACGGTCATAATATACAAGCATTTCTCATGGCACCAGTACACTGTTTACAGATCCTTATATTTTTGAAGTTTTCCGTGAATTTTTCACGGGTTCAACTAGTTATTATCATTATTGTTGTTGTTGTTGTTAAGGCAGCGAGCTGGCAGAATCGTTAGCACGCCGGGCGAAATGCTAATCGGCATTTCGGCCATCTTTACGTCCTGAGTTCAAATTCCACTGAGTTCGACTCTGCTTTCTATCCTTTTGGGGTTGATAAAAGTCGCAGTCTAGCAATGGGATCGTTGTAATTGGCTTATCCTCTTCCGGAAGTTGCTGACCTTGTGTCAAAATTTGAAAGCAATATTATGAGAAGATTTATATACAGTCGTAGGGCTATAGATTTTAATAAAATCTGTTATAGAGCCCTAAGGATCTTATGGGCCTCGGTTGAGAATCACTAGCTCAGACAGTCCGAAGTGGCCAACGACGCACAGGAGCAATATCAAGTCTGATGAATCATCATTCACCCCCTTTTTGTCGCGTGAGGGCAAGTATACGTCTGGAGACCCCCTAAAGAAGACCCCAGCCCTGATTGTTTAGCCTCTACCGTGAAACAAGTAGAAAGTTCGGTGAGGATTTGGGCAGCCTTATCGTGGAATTCTCGTGACTCATTAGTTACTCTCCATGGCAGAGTTAATGCCAAAGACGAGTATTTTGGATGATCATGATCTTCCTGTGGCGCGAACATTGTTCCATGAAACAGCGCCGGATGAAGAAAAATAAGCACGTGCTTAGGGAATCAGTGGAGGCGGTTGCAGGGGTGGTGGGGAGCCCACAGAAATGGTAAATAGTTTACAGCACAAAAGAAATCACTTTAAACTTGCAAAAATAATATTCGATGTGGTGTGTATGATTGGAATTGAAAAAAAGCAGGAGAAAAGTTTCCAAATATAAACAAAGTGGAAGTAATTAACGATAAACATTATTGAGTGTGCCTTTCTAAGTGAAGACATTTCCTTTCGTATATTTTAAGCATTAATGGTTACTAATTGCTCAGCTAAGCATCGATTTTCTCAATTGAAGTATATTAAAAATCTCATCAGAATAATTATGTCACAAGGCAGGCTGGATGTTTTATCTCTATTAAGTATAGATGCAGATGTAGTGCGTAAGATTAATTTTGAGGATCTGATCAAAGAATTTGCAATTAAACGTAAAGTAGAAACTTTCTAAATCTAAATAAAGGGGAATTATACAAAAATA
>NC_142956.1:11868820-11871320 GCF_046866305.1 Octopus bimaculoides
CATATATATATGTATATGTGGAGGCGCAATGGCCCAGTGGTTAGGGCAGCGGACTCGCGGTCATAGGATCGCGGTTTCGATTCCCAGACCGGGCGTTGTGAGTGTTTATTGAGCGAAAACACCTAAAACTCCACGAGGCTCCGGCAGGGGATGGTGGCAAACCCTGCTGTACTCTTCCACCACAACTTTCTCTCACTCTTACTTCCTGTTTCTGTTGTGCCTGTAATTCAAAGGGTCAGCCTTGTCACACCCTCTGTCACGTTGATTCTCCCCGAGAACTACGTTAAGGGTACACGTGTCTGTGGAGTGCTCAGCCACTTTCACGTTAATTTCACGAGCAGGCTGTTCCGTTCATCAGATCAACTGGAACCCTCGATGTCGTAAGCGACGGAGTGCCAACACACACACAACACACACATATCTATGTATGTATTATATTCATGTATGTATGTTATGTATGCATGTACGTACGTATAGATAGATAGATATGTAATGTACACACACATACACACCATACTTCGTGCACGCGCACACATATATACTGTGCAGGAAAAATACATGTATATTATATTATATAAGGACAATAGGTGAGAACTATATATATATGCTCAGCAGAGAAAATACGCATTACTGCTCAAATGAATTTGAACGCCGAATTCTTCGACCAGAAGAAGGACCACGGTTAGCTATAAGAGAAATCCAAGACAAGTTAGTGATGCAGATGAACAAAATTAGGCTTCACATATACACACACGTGTATATATATGTATATATATATATATATATATATATATATATATATATATATATACATACGTACATACATACATACATACACAGATAGATAGATAAATAAATAAATATCTATCTATTTATCTCTCTCTCTCGCTTTATATATATACATATATATATATATATATATATATATATATACACACACGTATATATATATATATATATATATATATATATATATATATATAACAAATTAAAAGGGTAAAGGATTATCAATTTAATGGTTAGTTTTTCATTGTTTTTTTTCTTCTTGTTTTTGCCTTTGTGAGTTACAAGTGATGCTATCTGTGGGATTCTCAACTTTTTTAGCTGCTATTTCTGAACTTCGGTATATGGTGAAGCAAATATTTGCTGATCCCTTAATTATGTATATATACATATATTTACCGTAGAGCATAAAAAGATACAATACTAAGAAGAAAATGCATAATTTCTTAACCCTACAGCGGTTTCAGGGAACTTGGAATTGCATAATGACTGTAATATTAAATATATATATATATATATATATATATATATATATCATCATCATCATCGTTTAACGTCCGCTTTCCATGCTAGCATGGGTTGGACGATTTGACTGAGGACTGGTGAAACCGGATGGCAACACCAGGCTCCAGTCTGATTTGGCAGAGTTTCTACAGCTGGATGCCCTTCCTAACGCCAACCACTCAGAGAGTGTAGTGGGTGCTTTTACGTGTCACCCGCACGAAAACGGCCACGCTCGAAATGGTGTCTTTTATGTGCCACCCGCACAAGCCAGTCCAGGGGCACTGGCAACGATCTCGCTCGAAAATCCTACAGGAGCCAGTCAGGCGGTACTGGCAACGGCCACGATATATATATATATATATATATATATATATATATATGTGTGTGTGTGTGTGTGTGTGCATTATATACAAGCGCGGTGTGCATATATATGCGAGGGGAAGTAAAAAATTGCCCTTACTTTCGCCATAACATATCTTTATTATTGTCAGACTGCCTTCTGCGCGCGCGTGATTATAGTTGGTACTATTGAGGTCACGTGATCGAAGTTTGAGCCTGATCACGCCATTTTTCTTCCTGGCTTTACAGTGTAAGCATGGCTGCCCCACTAGCAATGTGCACCAAAGAAGGATAGAGAGCAATGATGCGATTTCTCTGGAAAAGGTGTGTTCGATCAACAGTACAAGATACAGGGCTTTGCTGGTCAACGAACTGAAGCCAGCAATTCGTATCAAACGCCTATTGTCGAAGAAAGTTTTGTTATTGTATGACAATGAACGCCTACGCACGGCCGCCCAGACCGTCAAAACCATTAACCAATTGGGTTTTGAGGTGCTGGAACACCCTGCCTACAACCTTGATTGCGCCCTTTCCGACTATCATATCTTTGGACCGCTGAAAGATGGTGGTGTATTTACAAATCGCCTGAGGAAAGAGAACTAGGTCTCCAAATGCAGGGAAACGGTTGCATAAACAAGTACCTACACATCTGGAGAACTACGTCGCGTAGAAACAATTGTAGGGATTGAAAATAAATGTCCAACCGCACTCCTTCTTGCTGGCTCCAAATTTTTTCAAGCACTCATTCACACACAACAGGAGCCCAAACGTAAACGTGGAAGCACAGGGGGAAATTTGAAAGTGAACGAGCTTTTTATTGTACTCTACTACGTTCTGAACAGAATATGGCATAACCATTTACGTTCTGAGTTCA
>NC_142956.1:11881320-11902920 GCF_046866305.1 Octopus bimaculoides
TGACGCTATTTCCTGTCGTGACTCCCTACATTGCTTTCTAATTTTTGGTACAAGACTAGTAAGTTCGAAGGAATTGGTAAGTCGGTTACATCGACCCCAGTATGCAACTGGTACTTAAGTTCTCGACACTGAAATGATGAAGGGCGAAGTCGGTCGAGGCGGAATTTGAGTTCTGAACATTAAAACGGATGAAAATAACTCACTTTTTCCAGAAAAAAAAAAAATACAGAGTTTGATAATTGTTACCTAGGAGTGGCTCTGTGGTAAGTAGCTTGCTTACCAACCACATGGTTCCGGGTTCAATCCCACTGCGTGGTACACACACACACGCACACACACACGACCAAAGCCTTTTGAGTGGATTTGGTAGACGGAAACTGAAAGAAGCCTGTCGTATATATATATACTCAAATACCCAAAATATCAAGGAGTTTCTACCTCATAAACAGGAGTTACACCACAGTTATTTTGTGATCTTTGCTACCCTGGTATCTATTAACCAATTTGTTTTGTCCGAGTTATTTATTAATTAGGAGAAAATAAATACATATAATATAATATATATAGGTGCCGTCCACTGCATCTCACATAAGAACGAGATACTGCAGCAGCCTCGGTTTCAGAGGACCCCAGCTCTTCAATGCCCTGCCAAAACATTTGAGAGACATGCAAGACATGGATGCGGAGGTGTTCAAGACAAAACTTGACACTTTCCTCTCCACGATACCAGACGAACCAATGGCTCGTAATGAGACGCAGTTTAGGGCAGCGATGTCAAATTCTCTTATACACCAGATGTGCCATCAAAACTCTTGATTGGACCATGTCAGGTGGGGGAGAAGAGCCATGCAAGGAACGTGAAGAGAACACAGCATAAAGACGGAAAATCACGGTGGTGCACCAGCATGACCGCAGCCACTTGGCTGAAACCCATAAATAAATAAATAAATAAATAAAAATATATATATATATATGTGTGTGTGTGTGTGTGTGTGTGTGTGTGTGTTTGTGTATCTGTGTTTGTCTCCCCAACACTGCTTGACAACCGATGCTGGTGTGTTTAGGTCCCCGTCAAATAGCGGTTAGGCAAGAGAGACCGATAGAATAAGTACTAGGCTTACAAGGAATAATCCGTGGGGTCGATTTGCTCGACTAAAAGGCGGTGCTCCAGCCTGGCCTCAGTCAAATGACTGAAACAAATAAAAGAATATATAAATTTGGAAGCTGTCATTTTTTGTCAACTAGAAACAAATGAAATATTGGCGGAGTTCTGCTTTATGCCCGCCATGTAACTCCTCATAACTTTTTTATGATGTATGATATAAAGCCTATTTTAGCACATCTCACGACCACCTCATACCTCATGTGTATAAACGAAAAATGACCGTGTGAGTAAGCAGCTTGGTTTGCTACCATGGAAACAGGCATCTGTGGCTTTTGATTGGCTAGAATTACTCAAAACTTGCAAAACTATTAACTCATTATTTATTGTTTTATTGTGAAAGTGAATTTCGTGTCACTGGTTATCATACAAAACTACACCAATACACGAAGTATGAGATCAAATGGAACAAAAATTGAGGATATTGAAAAGTAGCCGCCAAACAGAAAAGTTAATGTAGTCCTATGTATGACTAACAGATGGAATGGCCACGGCTGGAAAATTTATGATCATAGGTCTATTTGGATCAGATTGTCTGCAGGCTCGACAACAACAAGAACTATAGCAAAACTAATATTAACTTATATACTATACATGAGATAATGTAGTCCTAGATACACTATGTCTTAATAAAAGATGTGATGGCCATGCTGGAACATCTTTGATCATAGGTCTATCTGGATCAGGACTGACCTGAGGTTAAACAACAACCATACTCATTAGTATTAAATCCTATGCTATACATAGAAGCATTATGTCTGAATAAAAGATGGGATGGTCACAGGTAGAACATTTTTGATCATAGGTCTGTCTGGATCACGACTGACCGGGGGTTAAACAACAACACCAAGAGCTACAGCAAAACTAATTACTATACTCTACATTAGATAATAATAATAATGATAATAATAATAATAATAATAATTAGTAGTAGTAGTAATAGTAGTAGTAATAGTAGTAGTAGTAACGGTAATAGCGGCATCGAAATTCACCATAAAATACAAGCAATGACACGGTAGTAAAACTGTATGTTAAACAGACATAAATTGAAACCTGATCGCTAGCAGCGAATTTTGTGTGTGCGCGTAGGTGTGTGTGTGTGTGTGTGTGTGTGTGTGTGTGCTCTCGGATGGGAATAAGATATGCTATTAAAAGAAGTGATGAAGATGCTGTAGATAAAATGACATACACAAAACTGCTTACATATTCCCTCACGCTACGTTTACGGAAGTACGTAAGTATGGGTGTGTATGTGCATGTATATATATATATATATATATATATATATATATATAAGGAGGGAATTTAAAATCGGAGATACTTTGCCCCTCTCAGAAACTGCAGGAGACAGAAAAAGAGATAGATAGATATAGATAGATAGATAGATAGTAAGAATGATAGATAGAAAGATAGATAGCTAGATAGATAGATGAGCAGAAGTGCGGTTATGCAGTTGAGAAGTTTGCTTGCTAAACATTTGATTCCATGTTCAGTCCCATCACATGGCACTTCGTCTATGTACACGCACGCACAGGCACACCGCGCGCGCTCATATGCACGAATATATATAACAAATACAGGTATATCAAACACCATACAAATAAAACTTCATGATTGATTAAAATCATCTCCAAATGGTAATTATGACAAGGTCTATTTGAAAAGGAGAGATAATCTTGAGAACCAAATAGTCCCTAAAGCTGATGTACCATTAACGAAAGGAACAACTTCATTGTCTGGTGACAAGAGGAGAGTCGTGGACATGTGTTTCGGGCTTCATAATCATCAGCTCAACAACTGTCCGCATACATAAGTGCAAGAGTGGCCGTGTGGTAAGAAATTTGATTCCTAACCACATTGTTCCGGGTTCAGATTTTCTGTGTACACCACCTAACGGTCGACCTCACATCCAAACTGCTAACACAACCTTCATTGACTTAAAAGAACCCATTCCAATGCGATGGGTAATCTGCAAAGTACAATAGCGAAAAGTTTATACAAAAGTTTATACATGATCGTGGAAACTCGCACAGCCACCCAGAAAAGTGAGAAAAACCTCTCACCCTCACCGCAGCTCAAAAAGTAGGTAGTGCATCATTTTCTTAGTTTTGCTTAAGATAGGACGTCTAAACCTGCGTGGCCTGGGGTCGCTTTGGAAGCAAGAACGCTCTCCCAACGGCCTCGGGTCACTGGATTTGGACGTGCAAAAGAGGTTGTGTGGCTGTCATTGGTGAAAGGTTTGAGAACGGGCACCTTTCTTTCCGGATGTGGTCTGGCATCTACAGACTGGTTTCGGGGTATTGCCCCTTATCAAGCTGTATCCCAAAAACCCGAAAGTGTAGCCTGTGTTGTGTCTGTCTGGAAAGATAGTCGCACATCTGCAACTCATTGAAATGTGAATGAAATTGGAATACGATGCTTACTGAATGCACTTTATATATACACTTCATATATTTTACGCACGATTTTATAATACACAGCACTCATAAAATAGATATTCACTCTTATTTTTCCATTTCTCCCATAAACAAAAACAAAAATATCTTGTACATATGATACAACTTTCGATTAAATTGCATATATCTGCCAAACAAATAAGGGTGAATATTACATGGAATTGCACTTATGCACATTCGTTAAGTGATAGGTGATACAAAAGACTTAGTTCAATTAAAAATAAATACACTTTTTACTATCCAATCATTACCCTCGCGCAGAATTATTAGAAGATTACATTAGTACATCAATCAAAGTAGATAAATCTAATAATGGAAAAAAGTAATGTTTCTACGCTCGTTTGAATCTGGCGGAATTTGAACTCAGTACGTAAAGACGGAAGAAAGGCCGCTTAGCAGTTTTGCCCAACGTTCTAACGCTTCAGCCACTTCGCCTGCTTTCCGTTATTTCTCCTGCACATAAGCTCAAACTGTACTTGACAATGTCTACCTCGAGCTGTGAAGCTGAAAGGAATTTCTCAAAGCTATCTGAAAGTTAACAAATTTCGGTCTACCGTGACTGAAGAGCGCTTAAATTCTTTATCCATATTGTCTCTAGAAAATGACATTACAAGGAAGCCCTCGTATGACAAAAATTTGCCTGAATATGTTAGTAGAAAAAACAGAAAGGAACGTTGACTGTTGTGGTTTGCTGAAAGCATTGCGATACAAAAGTAAAATAACAAAAAAAGAAAGAAAGGTGTGCTTCTAACAATCAGATAAGGGTACGATACCTTTACGTATTTCGGGCACAAAAGTCGATCATCAGAAGTAAATGAAATTACGATATGTGAGTTTATGTCGATCTGGACATGTTGACTCTTGTTCGGGCAGTTATACATATAGCCTGACTCTCCATCGGTTTAAACAACGAAGAGTGTTCCAGTTGATTTGATAAAATAACCTTTTTAGGTAAATTATTGCCTACGTAAAATAAAAAATGGACATCTTTATGGTAGTAAAAGAGGCATTTAGCGTCTATTTCTAATTCAGTGCGTGGCGAAGCAATTAGCTGACCTCTGATTATAATTATGATTATAATTATAGAATATTTGTGTGTATATATATATATATATATATATATATATATATATATATATATATAAGCATGTGTGTGCGTGCATACACTTAACGATACAGGATATCTATCTCCATCTCCACCCTACTCTGTCTCCCTCTCTCTCTCTCTGTATACACACACACACATACACACACACACACACACACACACACACACACACACACACACATATATATATATATATATATATATATATATATATATATATATATATATATATATTCTTTCATTGTTTTATTTGTTTCAGTCGTTTGAATGCGGCCAGGCTGTAGCACCGCTTTAAAGGATTTTTTAGTCGGAGAAATCGACCCCAGAAACAATTTTTTCTGTGCCTAGTATTTATTGTATCTGTGTCTTTTGCCGAACCTCTAAGTTACGGGGACGTAAACACAACAGCCTCGGGTGTGAAGCGATAGTAGGGGTAACAAAGACACACACATACACACATATTTACATAGTCTTTTAGTTTCCGTCTGATAAAGCAGGGGTTTTCAAACTTTTTGACTTGCGGACCCCTTTATATTTCAGGCTTTACCTTAGAGACCCCCTTATATACGCTTATGAAATTTATACATAAATATTTGCTTAAAATAACATATATTTTTACATTTGTTTATTTAACAGTATTTAACAAATAAGTTTATTGTCAATTAAAAGATTTCGATTAAAAACCATATATAAAATCAAATTGCCCATAAAAAGTATTTGCTGTTCACGGACCCCCTGTTTTGTCCTTGCGGACCTCTGTGGTCCGCGGACCACAGTTTGAAAACCACTGTGATAAGGTCTTGCTCAGCCCGGGGCTATAGTAGAAGACACTTGCTCATTGGGAATGAACCCGCGACCATGTGATTGCGAAGCAAGCTACTTACCACACAGCCACTCCGGCGCCTAAATACATACATACATACATATGTATACATATATATATATACACACACTTACATAATTGTACACACACGCAAACACACATATATATATATAATTGTATATAGTTACAGACCGAGAAGCGAATATATAATGGAGCCGAGATAATGTTGTCACACATGGAGATAGAGAAAGCGAAAAAGGTTTGAAAGCAAGTTTCGGATTTCAATCAATATCTATTGAAGGGTTTGATCGCGTCTGAGTAATACGACACCTATCAGTGTCATCTCTTCATATATACCCACCAACACGCGCGCGCACACACACTAACACACTTATTAACATACATACACGTTATCCTTTATAGATACGTTAAACGCACGCAGCAATGTTTGCGAGTGAATATATATATACATACATGTATATATATACATATATGTGTGTGTATGTGTGTGTGTGTGTGTGTGTGTGTGTGTATACACACACGCTATGTATATACACAAAGCAATTTTCTCCGTATTTGTCTGAGCTTCCATATCACTTTCATTGATTTTCCCCTGTTGAGTGCTTAGATGTTTGTGTGTGTGTGTGTGTGTGTGTGTGTTTGTCCCGCACCACTGCTTGACAGCCGGTGTTGGATTGTTTACTTTACTGTAACTAAGCAGTTTGACCAAAAAAGGGACTGATAGAATATGTATGTAGGTGTTGAATCATCAGAAGTGATAAATTATAGGGCAATAAAAGTGGTGTAGAGTATTCTTTAATACATTATAACTTCGATTTCCAGTATTCAGAATTATTCATTTCCGAGTATCAGCTGGTAAACCAAGTTTCCTTTTCTTTTGCAATATTCATTGTCTGAATATTGTTCGAAATATGAAATGAAAACTTCGAAGGAAATGCTTATTCCTTGGTTCTTTTGTTTAGAAACCTTTCGAGTTTACGTTTTTGATTTCATTTCTAGTTCTGGTAATATGATGAACGTCTTAAATTTCATACGAACGAAGTCACTATATTAATTTCATGAAATTGTGTTATTGTTTAAAGCTCATGTTATAAAAGAGACAATTATGCCAGTCTATCTATCTGTCTGCAATAAAATCTGTGGAGAGAGAAGGAAGAAAGGGAGGAGAAACAGTCTTTTTTGAGAGAGAAATAGTGTGAGAGTGCGTGTGTGACAAAGATAGATAAATACGTAGTGTTGTCACCCTAGTAACTAAAGATTTTGATAAAAAACGCAACATAAATATAAAAAATACTAATACAAATAGTTATTGTTTTTGTTTGCTTGTGCGCGCGCGTATGTGTTTCTGCACGTCTTTCAATATATAGTCAACGTAACACAGATTTTCACATTGAACAATTATGAAAGCACGTGATTGATTAACAATTTCTTTTAGTGGCGGCGTAGCTATTGAGGACGACCTATTACGTTTGAAATGTATTCTTTTAAGTAATACCTATTTTTAAACCATGAATATGTGTGTTCATTTTCCATGCGCCAGTGCAGATACATATATGTACATTTACGCCCACTCATACACACCGACGTACACAGAGTTATATATGCACGCATACATATACACATAAGCATATATATACATACGCATATATAGACTTGCATCCACACGTATTAGAGCATATACCAATAGTTATTTAAACATTTTGAAGCCAACGTTTTTCTCCGCCAGAACGAAATTCAAGGAAGCTAGTATTGCATAAAAGATACTTAGCCTCATGCATACAAGGCACCAACAGCTCTGTTCTCTGTTCTTTTGTTCAAACTGTTACCGCCTTGAATCATATTCAGAATATTTATCTGATATATATATATATATATATATATATATATATATATATATATATATATATATAGATTCAAGGTTTGAATATGGTACTTATGCGAAGGCACCCGAATATCGCATCCCAAAAGGATGGGTGATTAAAATCAAATAATAAGCAACACGGATTTCAAAAGTGATTGCAGTACGCACGTTTCATGCTACTTCAATTTATTTAAGTAATGTGAGCATTACCTTAAATGCAATATGAAGAGCAATCTTCAGCTGCACGAAAAATGTAGAAAATGTAGAAAAAAGACATATTATGTGGGAGAGAGCATATAAAGTGGGAGAGAGCATATAAAATCCAAATGTGAGGAAGAATATATAAGTCCATCTTCACATAGCGGGGTCTATCAGGCTAGTAATTGATTCTAGACAAAAGTTTTAACTGTCTCAGAATTCTATTGTTTCTTATCTAGTGGTGATAGTAAAGGGACAACCTATATATATATATATATGTGATAGATACGTATGTGTGTGTGTGTGTGTGTGTGTGTATGTGTGTGTGGGTGTGTGTGTATACATATAAAATTTATCTGTTACTTCTTTCTGTCATTAGACTACGGCCAAGGTGAACCACCAGCTTGAAGATTTTCGTTGATCGAAGCGACCCCAGTGCAGCAGAAACAGTTGTGAGTTAGTTCATTGCATAATTTTTTTGTTCTTCTGCTGTTTATTGAATTCTGTACTCGATTAATGCTTTGTACTCGATTAATGATCTATACTCGATTAATGCTATGTACTCGATTAATGCTTTATTCTGAAGCATATGTATATTGAGTTCTAGCACAAATTTATTAATATCGTAATATTAATAGCGAAATATTAACACACTCACACACACACATGTATATATGCATACATACATATATCTAGAAAGAAAAAGTGAGAAAAAGAATGATGCAAATAAACAAATAAAACTACTTGGGCTAAATATATATATATATATATATATATATATATATATATATATATATATATATATATAGGCGCAGGAGTGGCTGTGTGGTAAAAAGCTTGCTTAACAAACACATGATTCTGGGTTCAGTCCCACTGCGTGGGACCTTGGGCAAGTGTCTTCTACTATAGCCCCGGGCCGACCAAAGCCTTGTGAGTGGATTTGGTAGACGGAAACTGAAAGAAGCCCGTCGTATATATATATGTTTGTGTGTCTGTGTTTGTCTCCCTAACATCGCTTGACAACTGATGCTGGTGTGTTTGCGTCCCTGTAACTTGGCGGTTCGGCGGAGAAACCGATAGAATAAGAACTAGACTTCCAAAGAATAAATCTTGGGGTCGATTTTCTCGACTAAAGGCGGTGCTCTAGCATGGCCGCAGTCAAATTGCTAAAACAATAGAATAAAAGAATATACATGCATATTCACACACATACACGCACAACACACACACACACACACACACACACACACACACACACACACACACACACACATATATAGATACATATATACATGCATACATATATCTAGAAAGAGAGAGAGAGAGAGAGAGAGTGTGTATATGAGAGAGAATGATGCAAATAAACAAATTTATATGCATGTTTACATGTAAATAAAGAGAAACAAAACACTGATATTTTCCAGACAATGATTGTTCCAATATAACTATATATATATTTATATATTAACAAAGCAAACTTACACAGAATACAAAGACACAGAAAATTAAAGGGGAGGAGGTAGTCTGACAGCTGTTTCAGAGTTAGTTCATAATGTTGGCAGACGTAGTTCACCAGAATACGAAACCAGTAATTGAATCAAATAAACATTGGATAGATCCGGCCTCCGTCGTCAGGATGGAAAGATAAAAATGTAAAGACCTTTGTTTTCCAAAATGGAGGTGAACACGTTTCACCATGTGATTGGCTTGGAAAACTGTTAAGACACTAGGATATTTTCCTACTCTTCTTAGCATGAAGTCAATGGTAGTCTTAATTCACAAATAAAGAAATTACATCCGCCATATATTTACGTATATATATATATATGTGTGTGTGTGTGTGTGTGTGTGTGTGTGGAGGAGCAATGGCCCAGTGGTTAGGGCAGCGGACTTGCGGTAGTGGGTTCGTAGTTTCAATTCCCGGACCGGGCGTTGTGAGTGTTTATTGAGCGAAAACACCTAAAGCTCCACGAGGCTCCGGCAGGGGATGGTGGCGAACCCTGCTGTACTCTTTCACCACAACTTTCTCTCACTCTTACTTCATGTTTCTGTTGTGCCTGTAATTCAAAGGGTCAGCCTTGTCACACTGTGTCACGCTGAATATCCCCGAGAACTACGTTAAGGATACACGTGTCTGTGGAGTGCTCAGCCACTTGCACGTTAATTTCACGAGCAGGCTGTCCCGTTGATCGGATCAACTGGAACCCTCGACGTCGTAAGCGATGAAGTGCCAACAACAATATATATATATATATATAGGTAATTGTAATCGTTACTTATTAGGAAACAAATTAGTTTTTTACAGGGCTGCAAAAAGAAGTGCTCAAGTTAATTGAGACTGGGATAAAAAATTATTAGTTACAGAATAAAAGCATTACATTTGGGTGTATTAGGGAATCCCTCGCTATACTTGGGTTGTTTGGGCCGAAAACTTTAAATAAATTCACTGAGGTGATCCCCTTCTGCAATCATAGGTTTTCCTCCACTTTCTTGAAGGTATAGAGAAATAAAAATAAAAATAGAAAATATAAATATAAATAAGATTACTTGTCTGCGTTAGGGTGATTTGAAACCTGGATGATTACATTAGTTACTAAGGCCTTTTTGATTTTTTTTTTTTATTCATGACGTGGACTAGCTTTTCCCTATTGGCTATATAAGCCTGTCATATAGAGTAATTCGTTTTGCATGTCCTGACGTTTGTTTGTAATTGTTACCCTGAGGTGGGGCTCATCACCGGATTGCACTAAGACGTGTACGGACTACGGTGGTGAACCCTTGAAAAGGCCATAGGTGTTTGTGTGTGTTTTGACCAGTAGTTTTCATGAACTTTTGTAAGTTTGGTGAGCAGAGACGGATTTTACCTATGGAAGTCTGCTGTTAATACGTGTACCTTGAGGTAAGTACAAGACTTTCTAATATAACTTTCAATGATATTAAATTATTTTAAAGTTTTCTGTTATTTTAAAGTTTTGTCATCAGATATAATATTTTAGCCGATCGACTATTTTAGTATTCTATTTTACTTCATTTTATCTTATTCTATTTTGCTTTATTTGTCTATTTTGAATTTTTAATCGCTTAATTATATTCGGATTGGAATTATAAAAAGACATATATATATATTGTGTTATATTTTAAACTCAAATTTGATTTATTTGTATGTTATTAGTAGAAAAAAAATATATATACATTTATAAATTTTTATATTGTGTGTTTTATGTTGTATTTTATTTTTTTATATATATTTTCTTATGTATTTGTGGACTTTGAGGTATTTCTTTATATATGACCGTTTATTGAGGGGACTGTTGTATGTTGAGTCGTTGACCCAAATGTAATGCTTTTATTCTGTAACTAATAATTTATATATATATATATACATATATATAAATTCAATAATAGGACGAATTCTTTTACAAGAATTTATCAAGTAGCTAGCGTGACGAGTAGAGGTTGTATAATACTACAATAACTACGAAATCATGATCTATAATTCAGTCTGTTTTTAAGGGGTTGGCTTTGAGAGTTGCATTTCCTCGCTTTCGGTAAAAATGTGTTTTTTATGGTAGTCTGACCTTAGAGTCCCTCATAGCGTGAAGCATTATTGTATAGTAATGCCCTTATATATATATATATATATATATTATAACCATATATACACATCTTTTGCCGTTATCCCCTGTTCTCTTAGAACCCCCTTCCCACAAACACTTGCTCCTCCCACACACACATGCACCCTTCTTTTCTCCGTCTTCTTCTCCATGTGGCCTCCTCTCTTTGGCCCAAACTCTTTCTCTCGTTCTCTATATCACTCCACCTCTCTCTCTCCATTTTCTCTGACTCTCTTCTTTCTCTCGTTCTCTCTCACCCCATTACTCTCTCTCCTTCTCTTCCTTGCTCTCCCTCATTCTCTTTTGCTTCCTCTCTCATTCTCTTTTGCTTCCTCTCTCATTCTCTTTTGCTTCCTCTCTTTCTCTTTCATTACCACTATCTTTTTCCTCTGTCTTTCTCCAACACTTTTTGTGTCTCTCTCTGCTCTCACTCTCTTTCTCTCTATTTTCTCTGTTTTTCTTTCTTGTTCATAGTCTGTCCTCTCACCCCTCCCTCACTTTTCTGACTCTCAGTTACTCTATCAGTATCACTCTTTCTCTCTCTCTCCTTTCTCTTTCTCTCTCTCTCCTTTCTCTTTCTCTCCTTTCTCTTTCTCTCTCTCTCCTCTCTCTCTCCTCTCTCTCACTTTCTCTCTCTCTCACTTTCTCTCTCTCTCTCTCCCTCTTCTATGTGACTCCAACTCTCTCTCCCGCGCCTTCTCTCTCCCTATTTATCTCTCTCTCTTTCCCTGGGTGTCTATCTGTCTCTCGGTTACTTTGTCTTCCTCTTCCTTTCTTTCTTTCTTTCTCTTTATATGACATTTTCCCCCTCTTACTCCTTTTTGCTTCTTCCATTCTCTGATTTCTCTCCGTCTCTCGGTACCTTGCTATCCATCGTCCACTCCGCCCCCACTCTCTCTTCTTTCACCCTCTCTATGCCCCTCTCTACTTCTCACTATTTCTCTCACCCTATCTCTCTCTCCCTCTCCCCCCTTCCTATCATTCTCCGCATGATATTTCGAATTTATCGCCACCTCTTTCTTCCCTCTTAGGGGGTTCAAACGAACAATTCCCCCCTAAAACTATCTGACGGTGTTTAATGGTAGATTTAAACTGCAAAATGTACTGAAAACATTTCATATTAAATACACGTGTTTTATATTTGAAACTCACACACACACACACACACAGACGTGTGTGTATACAGTGATGCGTATGTTCGTGTATATATATATATATATATATATACATACATGTACATTCAGATATGCAAGTATGCACGCACACATACACACACACATATATACAAGTTTACTTTATATATGTAGATATATATGTTATATGTATGTCTATGTGTGTGAGTATGTACACAATATATGTATATCAAAATATTTTATATGGACATATATATATATATATATATATATATATATATATATATATATATATATATATATATATATGCATACACATATGGACACATATCCTCATACACCCGCCCCTCTCCACACACGTACACACACATGCACGCACACATACATGCATACATACATTACATGTATGCAAACATATTTATATATACATGTATACGTATATATATTCATTTGATTTCCTACTATATAGAATATACTATTGACGTATGTATTCTATTCCTACAACTACTGTACACAAACATATATATATATATATATATATATATATATATATATATATATATATATATATATACATACATACACACACACATATGTACATATGTAAGGCGGCGGGCTGGCAGAAACGTTAGCGCGCCGGGCGAAATGCTTAACGGTATTTCGTCTGCCGCTACGTTCTGAGTTCAAATTCCGCCGAGGTCGACTTAGCTTTTCATCCTTTCGGGGTTGATTAAATAAGTACCAGTTACGCACTGGGGTCGATATAATCGACTTAATCCGTTTGTCTGTCTTTGCTTGTCCCCTCTGTGTGTAGCCCCTTGTGGGTAGTAAAGATATAACACATATGAACATATGCGTTTTGTATATTATCTGTGTCTCCTCGTATGTATATAGATGAAGGTATGTACACATCTATACAGAGATCTCGCTCTCACACACAGAGATCTCGCACACACATATATATATATATATATAATATATATTTACACGCACGAACACTAACACGCTCCTACAACAAAACCCACACAAAAACACATCTACAAGCGCAAGCACTGACTGTTTATGTCTTATTTTTATCTCCTTTGTATCAATTTCTGCTGCCATTCGTATCGGTCTCAAAATTTAATGCGCGACTCTTAGTATTTTATAAGAGACGTGATGTTAGCAAAGAGCTCACTCGCCAAGGCAATCTCTTTTATCAATATCTGATGTCATTTATCATAATTACCGACTCTAGTGATATAATCAAGCTGGTGGTCTTTTGTCTTGAGGGTGTTTTGTGAGGTCTTGCCATATAACATCTCGTTTATAACTTGATAGTTGAATAGAAATTGTTAAAGGGTGGCGGAGGGCGGGGGGTTCCAGCTACAACAACGGCAGCAGTAACAATAGCAACGGTAATAACGATCCAATGAACGAAGTGATAACAAATGTGTACCAAGGGTGTGAGGGACAGACAGTTGAATAGTTAAGCAGATAAGCGTATGTAGTGTGTGTGTATATATATATATATATATATATACATATATATATATATATATATGTATGTACGAGTGTGTATGTACCTGTGTTTCTATGTGGACTGTTTTTGTATATGTGTGTATTTGTGTGCGTATGGTTTACAGGACGGAAGAAGTGAAAGTGTATATATATATGTATATATATATATATATATATGGTAATCTTCAAGTTTAGGGGGATAAAAAAATAAATAAAAGTATTCAAGGGAAATAACTGAACGACTTACCAGTATTATCCGTTTTCTTCTAGCTGTTTATAAATAAATCACACCCTAACGTCAATCAAATCACGTGTGTGATTTATTTATAAACAGATGTACGGATAATACTGGTAAGACGTTCAGTTACTTCCCTTCAATATTTTTATTTATTTTTTTTATCTCCCTAAACTTGAAGATTACCTATATATATATTATCATTATTTTTTTATTATGCGCCCTTTTAAAGCCTAGCCAGGCTCAAGGGCCCGGTTTCCCGGTTTCCATGGCGTATGTGTTTCCCCCCACCCCACCCCACCAGCGTTACTCAAGAAACAGAGCGAGAGAAATTTGGGACGAAAGAGTACAACAGGGGTCACCACCACCCCCTGCCGGAGCCTCGTTGGAGCTTTAGGTGTTTTCGCTCGATAAACACGCACAACGCCCAGTCTGGGAATCGAAACTGCGATCTTGCGACCGCGAGTCCGCTGCCCTAACCACTGGGCCATTGCGCCTCCACGCACACACACGCACACACACACACACACATATATATATATATACACTTATATATGTATATACATACATACATATATATATATATATATATATACATACACGTATATATATATATATATACATACACGTATATATATATATATATATATATATATATACATACACGTATATATGTATATACAAACATACATATAGATATATATGTATATATATACACACGTATATATGCATATAATACATATAGATATATATATACGTATATATGTGTACACACACACACACACACACACACACCTATATGTATAGTTCAAATATACAGAAGACAAAAGATGAAAACAGGTGAAGGAACAACAAGCAGGTGTATTAGTTTAACGCTCGGAAAGAATGTGTGTGTGTGTGTGTGTGTGTGTGTGTGTAGTATGCAAGCTGGAACGTGTAAAAGTTTGCATTTTATATGGATATGTGAATATGTAAGTATGCGCGCGTGTGTGTATGTACAAATCTAATTCGTAATCAAACACTTAACGCGCGCATACACACACACCAACCCACACTCGTATCTATCATGATTTCATTAAGCAATGTGGATACTAATGGCCAGTTGATTGAACTCAATATGTATTGACATTAAGCTTTGTGCACACCTCTTGGTGCGCGCGCTCGGGCGTGAGTACACGTGGATCAACATAAATATAGATATGGCAGATACATTTCTTTTATTAGCCACACAGGGCTCAACGAAGATGGGACAAATACAATGTAGAGCTTTTCTTTTTGGGAGGGGGAAGGAAAAAAAAGGGGGGGTCGATCAAAAGGGATCGTAGGAAGGAAAAGAGGGTAGTTCGATCAAAAGGGATCAAAAGGGGATAAAAAAAAAAAGGGGCGATCAATAGGGATCGTGTATCACACAGTAATGTTCTCGTGTAAAAGGAGGGGAGGACAGTTTAGGTTTGGCCGTGGAAAGAAAAGCCTACGGAAAAGACCACGGTAACCTTGGTCAATATTCTCTTGGATTTTTTTTTTTTTTTTTTTTTAGTTCATAGGGTTATGCTCAAGATGGCTCCGTCGTTCACACGTGCCATCCTTGCTACATTCACCCATCTTTTTTTGAAGCATTCACTAGACAAGACTTCCCTTTCTACTCTCACCTTCCTCTTCAGGTGATACTTGAAGAAGTTGATGAGAGATTGCCCAGAGAGGAAGATAGATATACACACACACATATATATACGTTGGGAGAGGTAGATATGTCGATAAACATATAGATATCTTTTTATTATAGCCACACAGGGCTAAATACAGAAAATGGACAAATTACAAAGTAGAGCTTTTCTTGGGGGGGGGGGGGATAATTTCGATCAAAAGGATCGCGGGAAGAAAAAAAAAACGTGGGGGGGGGGCGATCAATAGGGATCGTGTATCACAGTCGATGTAAAAAACGGGGAACAGATTAGGTTTATCCGTGGAGAGAAAATCCTACGGAAAAGACCACGGTCACCTCAGGCTTTTTTTTTTAAAAGGTACATGAAAGTAAGTACCTTCTCTCTTTTTGTCTCTTTTTGTTACAAGACTATGCTTAAAATGGTGTCGTCTTTCATTCTTACCATTCTTGCCACATTTACCCATTTTTTATTGAAACTTTCATTCGACAACACTTTCCTCTCTATCCTCATCCTCCTTTTCAAGTGGTACTTGAAAAAGTTGACGAGATTGACAGATACATCGATGGCAGGACGGACAGACAAACTGATGGACAGACTAAGAGAATTAAGTTAGATATGACTATATAGGCGCAGGAGTGGCTGTGTGGTAAGTATCTTGCTTACCAACCACATGGTTCCGGGTTCAGTCCCACTGCGTGACACCCTGGGCAAGTGTCCTTCTACTATAGCCTCGGGCCGACCAAAGCCTTGTGAGTGGATTTGGTAGACGGAAACTGAAAGAAGCCTGTCGTATATATATATATATATATATATATATATATATATATATATATATATATATGTGTATGTGTGTGTATATGCTTGTGTGTCTGTGTTTGTCCTCCCCAACATCGCTTGACAACCGATGCTGGTGTGTTTACGTCCCCGTAACATAGCGGTTCGGCAAAAGAGACCGATGGAATAAGTACTAGGCTTACAAAGAATAAGTCCTGGGGTTGATTAGCTCAACTAAAAGGTGGTGCTCCAGCATGGCCACAGTCAAATGACTGAAACAAGTAAAAGAGTAAAAAAAAAGAGTATATATACACGAGGAGATACCCAAAGGTAACCGGAAACGTTCTTTATGGGACAAGCCCGTTGTACTTCCGCTGCTAGAAGCCACTAGATGCGGCCCCACCCCAGGGATCAGTCTGCCGACCGACGTCTTCCTGTGCAGTCGTACTGCCACGTGGTGCGCCTTGTCTTTCCAATGCTTTTATCCTGTTCGATTTTTGCGATGGTTGACGCACGGGACACCTCACGTGTGAGTTACACTGTGCACCTGTTTAGACGACGTCGATTTAATGGAGGGGGTGAGTTTAATGCGCAGCTCGAGATTGTGTTCATTATAAACGAATCATTTGTGTAGGCGTTCCGGCAAAACAGCTGAACACTCGTACGTCGTCTACAATAGGAGAATCTATCATATATACATATGATATATATAATTCTTCACTTTTCATCTGACTAGCAAGATTCTTTATGTGAATTCGGGTGTTGAAGCAGATTATGTTGTGTCTGAGGAAAGTCATTTTGTCTTAATGCCTTATTATTTAACAACACTCACCGGTTCGATTTCCTCTCATTTATTATTCATAATCTCTCTATCTCACTCTCCCTCTCTCTGTATATATATAAATAACTCTTTTAGATATATATATATATGTATAATTCTTTTAGATACAAGAAACAGTAAATCCACAATACTCGCCAGTCACATACATCATCTCAAAAATAGAAATATTCCCTACATACACACACGCGCACGCACAAAAAATACACACACACCCAGGTATACATACATGGACACACGCAAATGAACCCACACATAACTCACACACACACACACACACCCAAGTATACATACATGGACACACACGCAAATGAACCCACACATAACTCACATACACACACAACAAACATTAACACACACACACACACACACGCGCACAAGTATACATACATGGACACACACGCAAATGAACCCACACATAACTCACATACACACACAAGAAACATTAACACACACACACACACACATATATATATATATATATATATCGAGAGAGAGACAGAGAGAGAGAGAGAAGGGGAGAGGGGAGGGAAGAAGACGAAGAGGAGAGAGTAGATTGCAGTATTTGTTATCGTGAGATATTAACACTCTTTGCCTGTGAGTAGATATAAATATACACACATACACACACATATATGCATACATACATACATACATACACACACACTCACGCACATATTTATAAATGCACCTATACGTGCTTACATGCACATAAATTTATATTAAATATATACATCTATGTATATACACAAATAACGACAAATGTGTGTAGATATATGTGTGTGTGTGTGTGTGTGTGTACGTGTGTAAATTTATGTATGTATATGCATGTCTATATGTGTGTGTGTGTGTAAACTTATGTGTATATATATATGTCTATATGTGTGTTTGTCTATATTTGTGTGTGTCTGTATGTATATGTTTATATATGTATGTCTGTGTGTGTAAATTTACGTATGTACAACTACCTGCGTGTGTGTGTGTGTGTGTGTGTGTGTGTGTGATTCATCTTTCCTCATTGTTGTCGCGCATTCATGATAATTAACGTCTTTCAATGTTTTGGCTTCCTTCCGTCCATCCTCTCCCCGCCACCCGCCTTTTATCGCCCTACCTCCATCTACCCCGCCCACACACATATATACCCTAACGTCTCCTTGCACACCCGAAACCCCCGGTATCATCTTCGGACGAGGCACAAATGATCCGGATGTAACGTTTTGTAAGAGCCAACCAGAAACAACAGAAATCAGACACACACGCGCACACACACACACACCACCACCACCAAGAACAACAACAACAACAGCAGCATCACCACCTCTCCAACAGCTACTATCATAACCAACATCTCCACTATCACCAGTACCACCACAGCCACCACTACCATCATCACCACCATCACACTACCACTGCCACCACCACCACTATCATCACCATCACCGTCACCGTTCAACCATCATCACCAACACTACTACCACCTCCATCAGAACCACCATTACCACCACCACCAACACCGTAACCTTCACCTCTACCACCGCCAACGTCAACATAACATTAGTAATGACTGTGCGAGGCCACAACGTTGCCTATACGTGGTTACACAGCTAGAAGTAGCAGCCAAGTCTCACTAAAGTCTCATTCTGACTGAAGGACACAGCAAATGAATTTCAAGATATACAAAAAATGGGATATTCACGGGTGGAACGCCTTAAATCATAGCACTGACCTAATTCTAAGCAAAACAAACGCACACACACACACACGTGTGTATATAGGCATGTATGTATATGTGTATGTATGTATATACGACGGGCTTCTTTCAGTTTCCGCCTAACAAATCCACTCACAAGACCTTGGTCGGCCTGAGGCTGTAGTCGAAGACACTCGCCCAAGGTGCCATGCAGTGGGACTGAACCCAGGACCACGTGGCCGGGAAGCAAGCTTCTTACCACACAGTCACGCCTGCGCCTGATGTCTACATTATGGATCTGCATTGACTGGGAGAACAAAACAACAGCAAGCAGCAGCAGCAACAACAACAACAACAACAACAACAAGAACAATCCCGACAACAATGGTATTGACAGGAACGGTAACAACGTCAGAACAATGACAACGAAACGATGCCAGCGACAGCAACAACGACGGCGGCGATGACCACCACCACCAACACCACAACAACAACAACAATAACGACAACAAGCCATGTCATAGAAACCTTATCGTGGTCGGAAATATTGACGGCGTCTATAGCCTCGTTTTGGTGTAATTGGGAATATAGAAACCGGAAGTGTAATTTCTTCTTTCACTTACATCGTTTGACGACATTAAAGTGAATGGAAACGGAAGTAAGAGAGGCGAGAGAGAGAGACAGAGTTAACTGTTATTTCTAGCACGTGGAGTACTAAATGGAAGCATCTCTTTGTTGGTTAACCGGAAACAGAAGAAAAGGGAGGTGAGATAGAGAGGGAGGGAGGGAGAGAGAGACAGAGAGAGAGAGAGAGAAAAAGAAAGAGATAGAGAAAGAGACACAAACTGAGAGAGAGTGTGTGTGTGAGAGAGAAAGACAGAAAAGCGAAGAAAGAAAGAATGAATGAATGAAAGGAAAAAATGAAGGCATGAAAGTAAGAAAGAAAGGAAGTGAATATAAAAAGGGAAGGAAAATAATAGGAACGAATGAGAAATGAAATAATGACGATAGGATGTAAAGAGGGAAGAGAAAGAAGAAATGAATGAAACAGGAGAAAGAGAATAAATGGAAGAATTGAGGAAGGAGAGAAGGGAAGGAGAGAGTGATAAAAAATTTGGTTGAGACAGAATGAAGGAAATGAGAAAAAGAAAGGAGGAAAGAAAGAAAGAAAAAGAAATGATGATAGAAAAGAGGAGGAGAGAGTGAAAGAGAAAGAGAAAATAAAGAAAAAAAGAAGAGCAGACAGAAATAACGAAGAAAGGAGAGAAGTGGAAAAAAAAAAGCGAATGAAATAATGGAGAAAAGGAGAAAGTAAATGAGAGTTGATGAAGAGAGAGAGAGACTGTAAGACATAAATGAAAGAAAGAAAAGAATGAGCGAAAGGAATGAAGGAGAGAATTATAGAATGAAATGTTGAAAGAAGGGTAGATTTGAAGAATAAGCTAAGAGGAATGAAGAAAAAGGGAGGAAAGAAAGAAATTGATAGAAACAAACTGAGTGAGAATGAAATAGTAAGATAAAAAAATATTACAGAAAAAAGAGACAGAAAAATAAAGGAAGGAAAGAGAAAGAAAGAAACAAAGAAAGAGGGCGGTAAGACAATAATAGGTCGGCGGAAAATAAAGGAGCTAAGAGTGAAAAAGAAGGAAGAAAAGTGTATATAGTGAAAAAGGAAAAGAGAAGGAAAAAATGAAAGAAAGAAGGATATTATAAATGAAGAGCCAAAATATGAATGAAATCTAAATGAAAAAAAATATACTTTTAAAAATTCGTGAAGAAGAATAAGCGAATATAATGGGAAAAATCAGAAAAGAACGAGGAATAAAAAAGAAACACAGAAAAAACGAAAATGAGAAGAAGAAGAATAAGTAAATGAAAGAAAGCAGAAAAGAGAGAAGAAAAACTTAAAGAGAAGAATAATAAAGGAGAAAAGAAAAAAAATGTTAGGAAAGAAAAATGAACGAGATAAGGAAGGAAAGAAGGAAAGAAAGAAAGAATGAGGAGGATAGGTTAGTGATGAAAGAAGGAATGAAAATGACAAAACAAAAATAACCAAAGTAGGAAAGAAAACTACGAAGAAGAAAGTACACGAAAAAATATAAATAGAAGAGAGAAAGAAGAACGAGTTTAGAAAGAAACCACGAGAGAAACAAAGGGAAAATGCAAAGCAAAGCAAATACATGTAAAAGATGATTTATAGAATTGCATAATATATATATATAAAAAAGGAGGGAAAACATGCTGTAAAATAAAACAAAAGAATTACTAAAACAAAAACCGAAACAAAACGACAAAACAAGATAAAAAGGTAAAAAAGACGGAAGAAAAAATCGCAGAAAAAAAATGACAAAATGGCGGCGATAAAAAAATGAGGGGACCCGGAACGAAACTAATTGAAAAACGAGGAAGTCAGCCATATTTTTTCATATTTATTTACAGTCGAGTTCATCGTATTTAAGTGGGAAATATTTTTACCCCAGTTTTATTACCCCTTGTTTTTATCTATTTATTTATTCATTGCTT